>NC_053427.1:66863552-67119560 GCF_007990345.1 Gossypium hirsutum | reverse complement strand
ATAATAACAGCATGACATGCAGTAAATAACAATAGTCAAACATGCATTTAAGTCAATTTAACCCTAGGGGTATTTCGGTAATTTATCTCCTAGGGGTAAAACTATAAATTTTCCACTTTTAAAGGTATTTCAGTAATTTATCTATTTTAGGGTTTTTCATGCATATTCCTACCTTTCACGTACTACAGAATCACGTACCGAGGGTTCTTACCGAATTGGGCTCGTTGGCCCATCATTCCAATTTTGGCCCATTAAGCCCAAAAATATCGAGAGCACAGAAATCATGCACTTTGCAGTCCAAACATTGCAGCTTACCAAAAACATTAATCGATTTACCTCACGAGCATTCGCACACTCGCAAATCTACAAAATACCGGTTTTCGGCATTTCTGATTTTCGACTTTTGCCGATCTAGACTAAGAAAGAGGGTGTTAGTTACACACCTGTTTGCGACGATATGCTGACGAGATCCACACACGAACTGCCTACAATTTGATTACTAACACGTTAATCTAACTATTCAAATACGAACTACGTATTAACC
This sequence comes from Gossypium hirsutum, assembly GCF_007990345.1. Taxonomy (NCBI): domain Eukaryota; kingdom Viridiplantae; phylum Streptophyta; class Magnoliopsida; order Malvales; family Malvaceae; genus Gossypium; species Gossypium hirsutum. The sequence goes on along the minus strand of NC_053427.1, from coordinate 67,119,016 downwards.
CCTTACAATATTCGGTCAACCACACCTACAGATCATAGTAAGCTTATAAGAAAACAATAAGCAACTCATTAACAAATTTTTGTCAATGTTTACCACATAATCATAATTTCACTGCAAGTTGTCTTCCTGAGCAACAGTCACTAAATTATTTATAACTGGAGCTACGAAACTCCAAATCAAGTTCCGTTAATTTTCCCTAAAAATAGACTCATATATATTCTATCCATAAAATTTTCAGACTTTTTGGTATGGCCAATCAATACCAGATTTTTCTTAAAGTTTCCCATGTTTCACTGTTTGACTAATCTGACCACTCTTCATTACGAATCAAATTTGTCATTGTACAGAATTCAAAATATGTTCTCGTTTATTCCATTTGAAACTAGACTCATTAATTGTAACACCCCGAACCCGAGACCGACACCGGAGTCGGACACGAGATGTTAACAAACTTAAAAAAAAAAAAAAAATTTTCCAGACACTGCCCAGTCTGAGTACTAGTCGCTTCAAAAATCATATCTTGAGTTTCACAACTCAAAAATCAGTTTTGTGATTTTTCCCTGAAGCTAGACTCATGTCCCCACCTATGGATTTTTTTCTAGAATTTTTGGTTGGGCCAACTAGTACAGTTTATTAGTCAAAGTCTCCCATGTTACAGGGGTCGACTACACTGACCTTTTCCCATTACGACTGGGATATCTCTCTGCACAGAGCTTCAATACTGATGCCGTTTGTTTCTATGGAAACTAGACTCAGAGAGGAATCCATACATATATGGTATGACCCCTAATTATCTCTGGTCAATTTATAGTGAATTTCCAAAGGCGGAACAGTGAATCCAGAAACTGTTCTGGCCCTGTTCCACAAGAACCGGAATATCTCTTTCTGTACTGTTCCTATAATTGTTTCGTTACTTCCATATGAAAGTAGATTCATCAAGGTTTGATTACATAATTTATTCACTATTTAATTCCACTCCTACGAATTTATGTGATTTTTCAATTCTACACCACTGTTGCTGTCAAAATCTGTTTTCAAGATAAACTTTACCTATTTTGTGGTCACCATGGACCAACTAGGATTTTGCCCTACATAGGTCCACATGTGATCATATTTAGCCATTCCAATGGCTGATCATTAGCCCAACACTTCCATTTCAAACCATAGTCACATCATGAAACCATATATATACATACATACACACAAATGGTCTAATGCCATACTCCACTTTTACAAGCCATTTTCGCATGGCTTTACACACATACATCACAAAAGAACTTAAACAATAGGGGGTAGTCCTATACATGCCATATCCAGAGTTCAACTAAAAGAGTACCAAAGAGCTTGATAGTGTAGATGACTTCGACTTCGCTGATCCCGAATCCGATAGCTAACGAGCAAAATCTATAAAACAGAGAGCCAAAGCAACCGGGTAAGCATTTAAAGCTTAGTAAGTCTCAAGTAATGAAATCGGCTTTGACTACAGTATTACATTCACATAGTTAACTAAATCACTTTATTAACACACATTCTCATACCCATACTTACTTCACACTTCACCCACATAGGTACACAAGGTATCAACCTTTATAAAAGCCGAGAATTCGTTAGCCGATCGCACGAATACCATTTAAAACAAACCGACTTTCCAATGCACATGCAAACATACCTTATCATTCGGGTTGGTCAAGCATAATTATTAAATTAATTACAGCACAAAATGCTCACATTCAACCCAAGTTTCTTCGGTATTTAACCGAATGCAACCGCAAACACATTTGCCTTCGGGTCTTAGCCCGAACATATCAACTCGCATAATTGCCTTCGGGTCTTAGCCCGGATATATCAACTCGCATAATTGCCTTCGGGTCCTAGCCCGGATATATCAACTCGCATAATTGCCTTCGGGTCATAGCCCGGATATATCAACTCGCATAATTGCCTTCGGGTCTTAGCCCGGATATATCAACTCGCATAATTGCCTTCGGGTCCTAGCCCGGATATATCAACTCGCATAATTGCCTTCGGGTCATAGCCCGGATATATCAACTCGCATAATTGCCTTCGGGTCTTAGCCCGGATATATTCCAATGCTCATGCACACATATATCAATAATCATAACACATCCATATCATTTCTTCGTTACTAAGGCTCAAACACAAAACATTTATTAAATCTTTCAAATTTCGGCTCAATAGCCACACACAAAGAGCATAATTTCAATTGGCTTTATAACATAGTCTCTATGCACATTCGACTATCCGTCATAATATGACTAATCATTTCAATATAATTCAAGTAGGGTCATTACTCGAAGACTTACCTCAAATGTCGTCGAACGACTTCAACGGCTATTCAATTACTTTTTCCTTCCCTTTATCGGATCTAGTTCCCCTTTGCTCTTGAGCTTAAGTTCAACAAAAATTAAAATAGTCATTAATCGACTATTCAAATATTACTTTCCGAATAATATTATATATATTGATCCGACTTTCACACACATAGATTATAGCAAGCTTTATATTAATCAATAAATAATTCATCGGCAAACTTTCATTAATGTTTACAACAAAATCTCATATTCACTACGAGCTGTTTTCCTGAGCAGTAGTTACTAAATTACTTATAACTGGAGCTACTAAACTCCAAATCACTTGCCGTTAATTTTCCCTGAATATAGACTCGTATATCTTCCATCCATAAAATTTTCAGAATTTTAGGCTTGGCCAATCAATACCAGATTTTTCTTAAAGTTTCCCCTATTTCACTGTTTGACTATTCTGACCACTCTTCACTACGAATCCAATTTCTCACTTTACAGAATTCCAAGTGTGTTGTATTTAATCTCATTTGAAACTAGACTCATTAAGGAGTCTAAGCATATAAATTTTATCTTATAATCATTTTTGTACAATTTATAATGATTTTCTAAAAACAGAACAGGGAATCCGGCAGTCATTTTGACTCAGCCCCATAATACTTCAAATATCTCTAGATCGGTAACTCCTTTGTTTCTATAGTTTCTTTTGTAAGAAAATAGACCCTTGAAGCTTTAATGACATAATTCACTCAGCTTCTAATTCAACTCCTACAAATTATGGCGATTTTCGAAAATCACCTTACTACTGCTGTCCCAAGTAGAGTACTACCAATTCACCATATATCAACCATTTCATATAGGTTTCTTCTAAACTAATAATAACCGAACCATTTAGTCAAGCTTAAGGCTGATTCTATTTTGTTCATGTTAAGGTCACACCTCCCTTAAAAGAAATTCCAGCCTTCTTAACTTTAATTAGCTACTACCCATTCTTTAAACATTGAACACAATGCACTTAACAATTAAACCTCTATACCGAATTTGCTCACACAATAGTCCTTGACCGAAAGTTCTTAGACTCTAGCTACCCTAATGTCATTCCTTGAAGCACATCCGAATACATATATTTTTCTTTCTCTCTAAACTAGATTCGGCAACCCCATAAGCCATATTAACCTTAACTTTCAAGCTAGAACACTTAACAATTTAACACATCCAACCTAACTATCCATCTAATGTCATCAAAACTTCTACTAAAAATTTTAAGCTCCTAGGCCGAAATTCAACCCTCATAATAACCTAACTTCAATCCAAGATTCAAGTAGCTTTTAAACCAAACCTCCAAATTATGCATACATTTTCAAGAGTGGCATAAAACATACCTTTTTGTATCAAAACACCTTAGCCGAAATTCAACAAGAGTTTTTCTTCTTTCTTTCTTCTAGTTTCGGCAATGGAGGAGTAAGGATGAGTCACTTTGGTTTCTCCTCCCACTTCTCATTATATTATTTCCTTCCATACTATAATTCCTTTAATATCAATTATTAAATCCTTTGTTAATACAAAATTATTTTAATTTTTGAATTAGTGGAGCATATTCCTTCCTTGGCCGGCCACCATGTTTATCATGGGTAAATTGACATGCAAAACCCTTCCTTTCAATGCATGTACTATTAGACCATTGTAAATTAGCCTCTCACTTTCCAACAAAGTTTCATATAAGTCCATAAAAAAAAAAGATTCACATAAAGATGATCAAATTAATGCATGAAACTTTCACACATGCATTTACTCACTTCATAAACACAGAATATAACTTTTAATTATTTTCTTAACTCGGTTTTGTGGTCCCGAAACCACTTCCCGACTAGGGTCAATTTAGGGCTGTCACAACTCTCCCCCACTTAAGAAATTTTCGTCCCCGAAAAACTCACCGGTGAATAGGTTTGGGTATCGTTCTTTCATCGAGCTCTCAGTTTCCCAAGTAGCTTCCTCGATCCCGTGTTTGAGCCATAACACCTTAACTAACGGAACCCTTCTGTTTCGCAACTCTTTCACTTCACGAGCTAGGATGCGAATTGGTTCTTCTTCATAACTCAAGTCAGATCGAATTTCAACTTCCGAGGGATTAATCACATGTGACGGATCAGATCTATAACGTCGAAGCATCGAAACATGAAAAACATTGTGAATCCTTTCAAGTTCAGGGGGTAAAATCAATCTATATGCCACTGGACCAATTCTTTCGGATATTTCATACGGCCCAATGAATCTTGGGCTCAACTTGCCCTTACGGCCAAACCTGAGTATCTTTTTCCAAGGTGAAACCTTAAGGAACACTTTGTCTCCCACCTGATACTCGATGTCTTTTCGTTTCAAATCTGCGTACGACTTCTGACGATCCGTGGCTATCTTCAGACTTTCACGGATTACCTTTACTTTCTGTTCCGCATCTCTAATCAAATCAACTCCGAAAATTTTGCTTTCACCGAGCTCGGTCCAAAACAATGGTGTACGGCATTTACGACCGTACAAAGCCTCGTAAGGTGCCATCTTAATACTTGATTGAAAACTATTGTTGTAAGCGAATTCAATCAAAGGTAAATACCGTTCCCATGAACTACTGAACTCGAGGATGCAACATCTCAACATATCCTCAAGTATCTGAATTATCCGCTCGGATTGACCATCTGTTTGTGGATGAAAAGCGGTGCTAAAATGCAGCTTGGTACCCAAAGCTTCTTGCAATTTCTTCCAAAATCGCGAGGTGAATCTCGGATCTCTATCCGACACAATAGAAATCGGTACCCCGTGTAATCTCACAATCTGAGAAACATACAATTCAGCTAGTTTATCTAATGAAAAATCCGTACGCACGGGGATAAAGTGAGCCGACTTAGTTAGTCTATCGACAACAACCCATATCGCATCCTTCTTACTTGCTGACAAGGGCAGTCCGGACACAAAGTCCATTGCGACTCGATCCCATTTCCACTCGGGTATCATGATCGGCTGGAGTAATCCTGAAGGCACTTGATGTTCCGCTTTCACTTGTTGACATATTAAACATCTCGAAACAAAGTCGGAGATGTCCCGTTTCATACCATGCCACCAAAATTGACGTTTCAAATCGTTGTACATTTTCGTACTCCCCGGGTGAATTGACATTCGGCTACAATGGGCTTCGTTCAGAATCATCGAAATGAGTTCCGAATTCCTTGGAACACACAACCGATTTCTGAACCTCAAACAATTATCGTCGTCAATTTGAAACTCTGATCCCTCGTTCGGAAAACACTCAGCCCGTTTTGCAACCAATTCATCATCGACTTTCTGAGCTTCACGAATTTGGTGAGTCAATAATGGTTTAGCTTTTAATTCAGCTACTAACACATTGTCTGGTAGAACAGACAAATGCACGTTCATCGCTCGCAAAGCAAACAATGACTTCCGGCTTAAGGCGTCCGCAACCACGTTAGCCTTTCCCGGGTGGTAATCAATGACAAGCTCGTAATCTTTCAACAACTCAAGCCAACGTCTTTGTCGCAGATTCAAGTCTCGTTGAGTCATCAAATATTTGAGACTTTTGTGGTCCGAAAATACATGGCACTTCTCACCAAACAGATAATGTCGCCATATTTTTAAAGCAAATACGATGGCAGCTAGTTCGAGGTCATGGGTCGGATAATTCCTCTCGTGTGGCTTCAATTATCTCGACGCATAGGCCACGACTCGACCTTCTTGCATCAATACGCAACCCAACCCAAGTAGGGATGCGTCACTATAGATGACAAACTCTTTACCCGATTCGGGTTGCACCAAAATTGGAGCTTCAGTCAAATGAGTTTTCAGTTGGTCGAAACTTTTCTGACATTTCTCCGTCCACTCGAACTTAACATCCTTTTGAAGTAGCTTCGTCATTGGTGTGGCTATCATCGAGAAACCTTTCACAAATCGTCGGTAATAACCGGCGAGCCCCAAAAAGCTCCGAACTTCAGTAACATTTCTCGGAGGTTTCCAGTCAAGTATGGCTGAAATTTTGTTCGGGTCAACTCGAATACCCGACGCGGATACCACATGACCCAAGAAGCTAACCTCTCTTAACCAGAACTCACACTTACTGAACTTAGCATATAACTGCCTATCCCGTAAAATTTGCAACACTAGTCTCAGGTGCTCAGCATGTTCGGTCTCATCTCTTGAATAGACCAAGATGTCATCAATGAACACAACTACGAACCGATCCAAATATGGTCTGAAGATCCGATTCATCAAATCCATAAATACTGCCGGGGCATTAGTGAGCCCAAACGGCATCACTAAGAATTCGTAGTGACCGTACCTCGTTCTGAAAGCAGTTTTGGGTACGTCTGAATCTCGAATCCGCAACTGATAATAACCCGATCTCAAATCTATTTTTGAGAACACTGAGGCCCCCTTTAGTTGATCAAACAAATCATCGATACGTGGTAGTGGGTATTTATTCTTTATCGTCACTTTATTCAGTTGACGATAGTCAATGCACAACCTCATGGTTCCGTCCTTCTTTTTCACGAACAATACGGGTGCACCCCAAGGTGAGAAACTTGGCCGAGCGAAACCTCTATCTGTCAATTCTTGCAGCTGAGCTTTCAACTCTTTTAACTCAGTTGGTGCCATACGATACGGAGCTATCGAAATCGGCGTAGTCCCAGGTATAAGCTCAATACCAAACTCTATCTCCCGAACAGGTGGTAAACCCGGCAATTCTTCAGGAAAAACATCCGGGTATTCACAAACCACCGGCACAGATTCGGGTTTCTTTTCTAATTCTTTGTCATCAAGCACATATGCAAGGTATGCTTCGCACCCTTTTCTCACATATTTCTGTGCCAACATTGCTGATATTACAGCTGGTATCCCCTCCAAGTCCGCGGACTTAATTCGGACTACTTCGTTATTTGCGCACCTCAAATCAATAGTCTTGCTCTTGCAATTCACAACCGCATCATGCACGGTCAACCAATCCAACCCAAGGATAACATCAAATTCATCAAACGGCAAAAGCATCAAGTCCGCTGGAAAACAGGAACCTCGAATTGCTAGGGGACATTTCTTACACACTTTGTCGACAAGCACGTAACGACCCAAGGGATTTGACACCCGAATTACAAACTCAGTAGACTCAATAGGTAAAGTCTTACTGGATGCTAAGGTTTCACATATGTAAGAATGAGTAGAACCGGGGTCAATCAAAGCAATTACGTTAGTATCAAAGAGAGTAAAAGTACCGGTAATAACATCAGGCGATGAAGCATCCTCGCGGGCACGTATAGCATATGCTCTAGCAGGTGCACGAGCCTCGGATCCGGTCGTAGCATCTCTAGATCCTCTCTGACCACCACTAGCATTGCCCATATTTCTAGATGATCTACCTCGAGCAGTGGTAGCACCCGGTCTCCCACTCTGATTTACATTCTGTTCAGACAGCCTCGGGCAATCTTTAATGAAGTGGTCCACTGATCCACACTTGTAACAGGAGCGGTCATGGAATCTACAACTCCCCAAATGCCATTTACCGCAATGTCGACATTCCGTTCGGCCTCGACGTTCATTCCCAACACTGGCGACTGAAGTGCCTCGTGTACCCACAGGGGGTCGATCACGATCTCGTCTAAAAAGGCCCGAAGTGCTTTTAGACCGGCCCACATCATCTCGAAATTTCTTCGATGCCTGTTGATGAGACTTTCCCGAGAATCTTTTACGAAACTCCCCGGTTCCCACATCAACTTTTTGTTTTTCCTTTCTAAGCTCTTCGGCTTTACAAGCTCGCTCGACAAGTACTACGAACTCTCGTATCTCAAGAATGCCAACGAACATTTTTATATCTTCATTCAGCCCATCTTCGAAGCGTTTACACATAACAGCCTCGGACGAAACACATTCCCGAGCGTATCTACTAAGTCTAACAAATTTTCGCTCGTAATCAGTAACTGACATAGAACCTTGCTTAAGCTCGAGAAATTCCTTCCGTTTTTGATCAACAAATCTCTGACTGATATACTTTTTCCGAAACTCAGTTTGGAAAAACTCCCAAGTTACTTGCTCCCGGGGCACAACAGAAGTCAGAGTACTCCACCAATAGTAGGCAGAATCACGTAGCAAGGAGATAGCACACTTTAGGCATTCATCGGGTGTACAAGATAGCTCATCTAGTACCCGGATAGTGTTGTCCAACCAGAATTCAGCTTGCTCGGCATCGTCGCTATCCGTAGCTTTAAATTCAGTAGCCCCATGTTTTCGGATTCGGTCAACTGGGGGCTTATTTGACCTTATTTGGTCAGTTACCGGAGGTATTGTAGGTGCGGGGGTGGTGTTTGTCGGGAATGGGGGTTGTGGAACAGCCGTATTAGTTCGAATGTATTGGTTGAACCAATCATTCATCACGCTATAGAAAGCTTGTCTAGCTTCATCGTTCGGGTTACTCGCATTAGGTTGAGAGTCCACCGGCGCTGTCCCTTGTGCGGGAGCAGGCGCTACACTCTCAAGATCATCAGCTACCGCTCGGTTGGGATCGGGATCCATTACTATAAATAAACACATTTGCAAATGTCAGAAATCACCACACTATCAATTAATCACATAAAATGGCATGTATAGCTAGACCCCAACACATTACGGTAGTCCTAGAATCGACTAAACCGTAGCTCTGATACCACTAAATTGTAACACCCCGAACCCGAGACCGACACCGGAGTCGGACACGAGATGTTAACAAACTTAAAAAAAAAAAAAAATTTTTCCAGACACTGCCCAGTCTGAGTACTAGTCGCTTCAAAAATCATATCTTGAGTTTCACAACTCAAAAATCAGTTTTGTGATTTTTCCCTGAAGCTAGACTCATGTCCCCACCTATGGATTTTTTTCTAGAATTTTTGGTTGGGCCAACTAGTACAGTTTATTAGTCAAAGTCTCCCATGTTACAGGGGTCGACTACACTGACCTTTTCCCATTACGACTGGGATATCTCTCTGCACAGAGCTTCAATACTGATGCCGTTTGTTTCTATGGAAACTAGACTCAGAGAGGAATCCATACATATATGGTATGACCCCTAATTATCTCTGGTCAATTTATAGTGAATTTCCAAAGGCGGAACAGTGAATCCAGAAACTGTTCTGGCCCTGTTCCACAAGAACCGGAATATCTCTTTCTGTACTGTTCCTATAATTGTTTCGTTACTTCCATATGAAAGTAGATTCATCAAGGTTTGATTACATAATTTATTCACTATTTAATTCCACTCCTACGAATTTATGTGATTTTTCAATTCTACACCACTGTTGCTGTCAAAATCTGTTTTCAAGATAAACTTTACCTATTTTGTGGTCACCATGGACCAACTAGGATTTTGCCCTACATAGGTCCACATGTGATCATATTTAGCCATTCCAATGGCTGATCATTAGCCCAACACTTCCATTTCAAACCATAGTCACATCATGAAACCATATATATACATACATACACACAAATGGTCTAATGCCATACTCCACTTTTACAAGCCATTTTCGCATGGCTTTACACACATACATCACAAAAGAACTTAAACAATAGGGGGTAGTCCTATACATGCCATATCCAGAGTTCAACTAAAAGAGTACCAAAGAGCTTGATAGTGTAGATGACTTCGACTTCGCTGATCCCGAATCCGATAGCTAACGAGCAAAATCTATAAAACAGAGAGCCAAAGCAACCGGGTAAGCATTTAAAGCTTAGTAAGTCTCAAGTAATGAAATCGGCTTTGACTACAGTATTACATTCACATAGTTAACTAAATCACTTTATTAACACACATTCTCATACCCATACTTACTTCACACTTCACCCACATAGGTACACAAGGTATCAACCTTTATAAAAGCCGAGAATTCGTTAGCCGATCGCACGAATACCATTTAAAACAAACCGACTTTCCAATGCACATGCAAACATACCTTATCATTCGGGTTGGTCAAGCATAATTATTAAATTAATTACAGCACAAAATGCTCACATTCAACCCAAGTTTCTTCGGTATTTAACCGAATGCAACCGCAAACACATTTGCCTTCGGGTCTTAGCCCGAACATATCAACTCGCATAATTGCCTTCGGGTCTTAGCCCGGATATATCAACTCGCATAATTGCCTTCGGGTCCTAGCCCGGATATATCAACTCGCATAATTGCCTTCGGGTCATAGCCCGGATATATCAACTCGCATAATTGCCTTCGGGTCTTAGCCCGGATATATCAACTCGCATAATTGCCTTCGGGTCCTAGCCCGGATATATCAACTCGCATAATTGCCTTCGGGTCATAGCCCGGATATATCAACTCGCATAATTGCCTTCGGGTCTTAGCCCGGATATATTCCAATGCTCATGCACACATATATCAATAATCATAACACATCCATATCATTTCTTCGTTACTAAGGCTCAAACACAAAACATTTATTAAATCTTTCAAATTTCGGCTCAATAGCCACACACAAAGAGCATAATTTCAATTGGCTTTATAACATAGTCTCTATGCACATTCGACTATCCGTCATAATATGACTAATCATTTCAATATAATTCAAGTAGGGTCATTACTCGAAGACTTACCTCAAATGTCGTCGAACGACTTCAACGGCTATTCAATTACTTTTTCCTTCCCTTTATCGGATCTAGTTCCCCTTTGCTCTTGAGCTTAAGTTCAACAAAAATTAAAATAGTCATTAATCGACTATTCAAATATTACTTTCCGAATAATATTATATATATTGATCCGACTTTCACACACATAGATTATAGCAAGCTTTATATTAATCAATAAATAATTCATCGGCAAACTTTCATTAATGTTTACAACAAAATCTCATATTCACTACGAGCTGTTTTCCTGAGCAGTAGTTACTAAATTACTTATAACTGGAGCTACTAAACTCCAAATCACTTGCCGTTAATTTTCCCTGAATATAGACTCGTATATCTTCCATCCATAAAATTTTCAGAATTTTAGGCTTGGCCAATCAATACCAGATTTTTCTTAAAGTTTCCCCTATTTCACTGTTTGACTATTCTGACCACTCTTCACTACGAATCCAATTTCTCACTTTACAGAATTCCAAGTGTGTTGTATTTAATCTCATTTGAAACTAGACTCATTAAGGAGTCTAAGCATATAAATTTTATCTTATAATCATTTTTGTACAATTTATAATGATTTTCTAAAAACAGAACAGGGAATCCGGCAGTCATTTTGACTCAGCCCCATAATACTTCAAATATCTCTAGATCGGTAACTCCTTTGTTTCTATAGTTTCTTTTGTAAGAAAATAGACCCTTGAAGCTTTAATGACATAATTCACTCAGCTTCTAATTCAACTCCTACAAATTATGGCGATTTTCGAAAATCACCTTACTACTGCTGTCCCAAGTAGAGTACTACCAATTCACCATATATCAACCATTTCATATAGGTTTCTTCTAAACTAATAATAACCGAACCATTTAGTCAAGCTTAAGGCTGATTCTATTTTGTTCATGTTAAGGTCACACCTCCCTTAAAAGAAATTCCAGCCTTCTTAACTTTAATTAGCTACTACCCATTCTTTAAACATTGAACACAATGCACTTAACAATTAAACCTCTATACCGAATTTGCTCACACAATAGTCCTTGACCGAAAGTTCTTAGACTCTAGCTACCCTAATGTCATTCCTTGAAGCACATCCGAATACATATATTTTTCTTTCTCTCTAAACTAGATTCGGCAACCCCATAAGCCATATTAACCTTAACTTTCAAGCTAGAACACTTAACAATTTAACACATCCAACCTAACTATCCATCTAATGTCATCAAAACTTCTACTAAAAATTTTAAGCTCCTAGGCCGAAATTCAACCCTCATAATAACCTAACTTCAATCCAAGATTCAAGTAGCTTTTAAACCAAACCTCCAAATTATGCATACATTTTCAAGAGTGGCATAAAACATACCTTTTTGTATCAAAACACCTTAGCCGAAATTCAACAAGAGTTTTTCTTCTTTCTTTCTTCTAGTTTCGGCAATGGAGGAGTAAGGATGAGTCACTTTGGTTTCTCCTCCCACTTCTCATTATATTATTTCCTTCCATACTATAATTCCTTTAATATCAATTATTAAATCCTTTGTTAATACAAAATTATTTTAATTTTTGAATTAGTGGAGCATATTCCTTCCTTGGCCGGCCACCATGTTTATCATGGGTAAATTGACATGCAAAACCCTTCCTTTCAATGCATGTACTATTAGACCATTGTAAATTAGCCTCTCACTTTCCAACAAAGTTTCATATAAGTCCATAAAAAAAAAAGATTCACATAAAGATGATCAAATTAATGCATGAAACTTTCACACATGCATTTACTCACTTCATAAACACAGAATATAACTTTTAATTATTTTCTTAACTCGGTTTTGTGGTCCCGAAACCACTTCCCGACTAGGGTCAATTTAGGGCTGTCACATTAATATTTAATTACATAATTTATTCAGCTTCTAATTCATCTCCCACAATTTATGGTAATTTTCCAAAGTCAAGTTACTGCTGCTGTCCCTAGCAAATTTATTACCAAATCACTCTTTCACACCTAACTTGCATGCTTGTTATTTAAACATGTATATCACCAATCGATCATCACATATCTATTATTTTACTTAAGTATAATCTCCATTTCATCATTTTAAAGCACAACATGTTAGCTGATTTTTCCCCTTAGCATCTAAGGCACATGCATGCTCATTTGTTTGGTTCAACTTCACCTATCTTCCATTTTTCATCAAAAGAACATGAAACAACAACCATTTCCTTCATTTTAATTCATGACTAAATGTTCACAACACAACTAAAAACCAAAATATGCTTCAAGAGTTAAGGTAGAATCAAGAAGAACTCATGAACATCAAGATAAAAGCAAACTACCATGAACTTACCTTCAATTTTCTTCCCCAAGTGACCAAACATTCAAGAGCTTTCTCCTCTCCTTTCTCTTCTCTAACTTTCAGCTATGATGAACAAAGATGGACAAAACTTTGTTCTTTTCACCCCTTTTTCTTTTAATAAAATTTCATATTTCATCCATTTAATTCTTTAATACAAAAGACATGAAATTCCCATCATGGAACATTTACCTAACCTATTATCATGGAACATTTACCTAACCCATTATCAATTTGTATCAATTTGTACCATAAATTATGGATATCAAGTGCACATTTTGTCTACAACAACATGATGGTTGGCCACTTCATGTAAAATGGGAGGTTTGTCATGCAAATCCTCCTATTTTGCACTCCTATTTATTTGGCCACTTCAATTTAGCCTATAGCATTTTCAAACATTTTCACATAGGTCCTATTTCATAATTTCACCCCCTTTTTCTTATGGAACAAAAAAAATTAACTAAAATTGTCGGGTTCTATCTTAAGCTTGGGCCTTCTAGAGGCCCACTAACTTAATTAAACCTATGCCAACATTCACAGAATTCCCGAAAATTGGGGCGTTACACAACTCACCTCTCATAATATGAGTTGATTTTTGACAAACAGAAATCAAAAATACCTCAGCGTGACCTGAGGCTCAACTCACCTCTCGCAATATGAGTTGATTTTTTTGAAAAAAAATAGGAATTAAAAATACCTCAACGCAACCTGAGGCTCAACTCACCTCTCGCAATATGAGTTGATTGATTCTTTTCTTTTTTTTTTGATGAGTGTCAGAAATTAAAAATACCTCAATGTGTCTTGAGGCTCAACTCATTTCTCGCAATATGAGTTGAATTTTGAAAACAGAGATAAAGACATCAAAATACCAACCTGTCATCTGGTTGAACTCAGGTGTCTTTTCCTTTGATTCAGTACAGCTATCATCACATCTTCTTGCTCTACTAGAGTACCTATATATGTCATGCATGATGTTATCATGATATACACATGTTGATCTTAAATGCCTTTATGCCTACATGATTATGCTATGCGCCTTGTCATGTTTGTCGCATGTCCTTTTTCGTCACGATTTTCGTGATGATCTGCATTTATTACTTCGGCTCTTGACTTTCTCTTCAGGCTTTGTACCCGTCTCCAAGTTTCACGAGTAATCTGTGTTTCTTAGATATCACTCTTTTGCCCCTGGGTGAACTTTGTCCTTACTTTGAGACTTTTGTACTTATCAAATTCTTATCCAGGTAATGCTCAACATTTCTTTTGTTTAGAGTATGTCATTTCACTATTTATCATGTAAATAAACCATATAATGAGATGCCTGAGAATGGTCAGGTAGGGGCTAAAAGAGATACCTTACATTTATTTATTTCAAAGGTAACAAACAAAGAAAGTTAACCAAGGATAGTAAAAAGTATCATAAAGAGGGAGGTGATCACATTCAACGGATACAAGTGCTCTAGATCTTCAACACATGAACTCTTCCACGTTCCTCAATCAATAATCTTTTCGAGCATGGCTTCTTGCGTCGAAGATTTCGAGCTTTCAGAAATGTTTCAAATACTGTAGTCTCACTGTTTGACCCACCGTTCAAAACGCCTTGTTTTTTAAGCCCGGGTTTGCTTCATTAGAATGCCCTTTCGGGTTTTCATTCTAATCTTTTGTGTTAATCAAGACGCCCTTTTCGGGTTTTCACCTTGATCTTTTTTTTAGGCATAATATTTCTTTACAGCATCTGAATTCACTAGATTAGGTAACTCCTTCCCATCCATCTCAGTGAGAATCAAAGCTCCACCCGAGAATGCCTTCTTTACGACGTATGGACCTTCCCAATTTGGTACCCATTTTCCTCGCAGGTCTTTTTGTATTGGGAGAATCTTTCTTAGCATGAATTCTCCTTCATGGAATTCTCTTGGCCATACTTTCTTGTCATGGGCTGCGATCATTCTCTTCTGGTACATCTGTCCATGACAAATTGCCTTCAAACATTTTTCTTCGATGAGGTTCAATTGGTCATATCGAGCTCGAACCCATTCTGTTTTCTCTAATTTCAACTCTATCAAGACTCGTAGAGAGGGGATCTCAACTTCGATGGGTAACACAGCTTCCATTCCATAGACCAAAGAGAAAGGGGTTGCGCCCGTAGATGTCCGCACAGATGTGCGATATGCATACAAAGCAAATGGTAGCTTTTCGTGCCAATCTTTATATGTCTCGGTCATTTTCCCAATGATTTTCTTAATATTCTTGTTGGCCACTTCAACAGCTCTATTCATTTTCGAGCGATAGGGTGATGAGTTATGATACTTTATTTGAAATTGCTCACACACTTCCTTCATCATCTTATTATTTAGATTCAAGGCGTTATCTGAAATGATTCTTTCAGGCAAACCATATCGACAAATGATTTCCTTTTTCAAAAACTTGCAAACTGCAGTCTTCGTCACATTGGCAAACGAAGCGGCTTCTATCCATTTTGTGAAGTAATCAATAACCACAAAAATACACCAGTGTCCATTAGAAGCTTTTGGGGAAATTGGCCCTATAACATCCATTCCACACATAGAAAAAGGCCACGGAGAGGTCATGACATGAAGGGGCGAAGGGGCTACATGAATCTTATCGCCATAAATTTGACATTTGGGGCATTTTCTTGCAAAACTAATGCAGTCGCTTTCCATCGTCAACCAGTAATAATCGAGTCTCATAATCTTCCTGGCCATAGTGAAACCATTGGCATGTGTCCCACAGATTCCCTCATGGACATCTTCAAGTATTTTTCTGGCTTCAACAGCATCCACGCATCTCAAGAGCACCTGATCTTTTCCTCTTTTGTACAGGATGTCCCTATCAAGAACAAATCCCGCTGCCATTCTTCTGATTGTTCTTTTGTCGTTCTTATTTGCTTGTTCGGGATACCTTTGATTCTTGATATATTCTAAGACATCATGGAACCATGGCCGTCCATCTGGCTCTTTTCAATGCTGAAACAATGTGCAGGGACTTCATATATGCTCATTTACAAAGGCATTATTTCTGTTTCTCTGTTTGCTTTAAACATTGAAGCCAAAGTGGCTAGGGCATCAACTAATTGGTTTTCTTCTCGTGGGAAGTAATTAAAAGTTATTTCTTCGAATTCTTTAATCAGCTCTGCCACTAGATCACTGTATTTAACCAATTTCGGATCCCTCACTTCCCAATCTCCACGGATTTGGTAAATCACCAACGCTGAGTCTCCATATACCTCTAAAGTTTTGACGTTTTGTTCAATAGCTGTACGAAGTCCCATGATACAAGCCTCATATTCCGCTATGTTATTGGTGCAGAAGAAGTTTAATCTGGCAATGAATGGATAATGGTTCCCTTCTGGTGATATTAAGACTGCTCCAATCCATTGCCCCAATGCGTTCGATGCACCATCAAAGCTCATCTTCCATGACTTCTCTTTTGATGACTCGCCCTCTTTTTCTGTAATGCATATCAAGTCTTCATCCGGAAAATCAAATCTCAATGGCTCGTATTCATCCGTTGTTCGAGTTACTAAGAAGTCAGCTATTGCACTTCCTTTTATCGAATTTTAGCTCACATAGACAATATCGTATTCTTATAGCAGGATCTGTCATCGTGCCATTCTTCCTGAGAGTACAGGTGATTCCATCATGTACTTTATTGGATCCAGCTTTGAAATTAACCACGTCGTATGATACAACATATATTGCCTGAGTCATCGAGCTACCCAAACCAAAGCGCAGCAGTATTTTTCAATGGACGAATACTTTGCCTCATATTCAGTGAACTTTTTGCTGAGGTAGTAGATCTGTGACAGCCCTAATTTGACCCTAGTCGAAAAGTGGTTTCGGGACCACGAAACCGAGTCATAAAAATAATTAACAGTCATATTTGATGCTTATTATATATGAATATACATGTGTGAAAAATTCATGCTTAAATTTTGTATATAGTATGTGAAATTTATTAAATAGGACTTGTATGAGAAAATTTAGAAATGTGCTAGGCAAATGCTAAAGTGGCCTATTAATATATGTTGGAAAGTGCTTGTACTTGCATGTCAAATTAGTCAAACTATAGGTAGTGGCCGGCCATGCTACAAATTATATAATCAAATATGAATTTTCTATTAACTTTAATTAGCTAGATGCCATATTATCATGGATGAATGTAAAAAAATAAAGAAATAATAATTAAAGGAAGGAAATGGGTGAAAGAAACAAAGTCTTCATCCATGTTTCTTCCTAGCCGATTCTAAAGAAAGAAAAGAACAACCATTCGGTGATCTTGAACTCAAAATAAGCTCAAGAGCAAGGGGGTCAAAGTTGGATAGGGGAAAGGAAAAAGTGATCGAATAGCTGTTAAAATCGTTCGACAACATCCGAGGTAAGTCTTTAAGTAATGGAACTTAGCTTATGATTTGATAAAGCAATTATATATATGCATATATGTGTGAATGTTAATCGGGGTTTAAATCCGAGCTTGGTCTCGAAGGGCTTTTGAGCCAGTGTCATAATCTGAGCTTGGTCTCGAAGGGCTTTTGAGCCAGTGTCATAACCGAACCTAGTTTCGAAGGGCCTTTGGGCCAATGTCATAATCTGAGCTTGGTCTCAAAGGGCTTTTGAGCCAGTGTCATAACCGAACCTAGTTTCGAAGGGCATTCGGGCCAATTTCATAATCCGAGCTTGGTCTCGAAGGGTTTTTTGAGTCAGCGCTAAGAATTGGGCTTGGTTCTGAAGGGCGTCTGTGACGGCATAATATTGAGTTGAAAACTCGTAAATATTCGTATGAGAAATCATATAAAAAAATGTTGAAACAATTTTAAACCAATGTGTTACTTACAGTAAGATAACTAGGTAAGTAATTTACTCTCGTTGAGAATATGATTGTGTTAAACTATGACTTTGAAATTGGTGGGGATGCTTAGACCATTGTTTAAAATCATTCGAACGTTTATGATCTGATTATGATGTATGGGTTCCGAATTAGAGAGTTCAACTTCACAAATGTGAGATGTAGGTGTATATGCATGAGATTGACACGGAAATGTGAGATGAACGTACTCGACTATAGAATGAATTTAGTTGGATATATATATTGCTTTCACTTTTGTGATATGAATGATAAAAGTAGTACCTTAGTTATTTTCTATTCGGCCAAAGGATGAAACAAACAAACTTAGATATTATTATGCCATTCTTTTAAATGATTTCATTATTTAAAACTTACTAAGCATCGAAATGCTTATTCTTTTGCTTTAATTCTCGGTTTTATAGATTTTATTCATCAGCTATCGGACTCGGAAGTGTCAAAGTCGAAGTCATCCACACTATCTAAGCCACTTTTTGGTACTCTTCAGTTGAACTTGATAATGGCATGTATATGGCTGACCCTTGTTGTTGATTAAGTATCTTTTGGTAATGTATATTCGTATAGCCATGCAAAAATGGCTTGTATATTTTAAGTATAACATTATGATCATTTTGTATATATGGTCTTATGATATGGTTATTAAGTGGTGTGGAAATGTTTGGTAATGATTAGCCATTGGAATGGCCAATCATGGTCCTATTGGTGCTACGTATGTCATGGCTAATCGTGATTATACTTGGAAATAACGTTTGTCAAATTACTAGTTGATTCATGGAAAACTATGAAATAGGTAAAATTTACCTTAAAATAGATGCTGACAGTAGCAGTGATGTGAATTTGAAAATTCACTAAAACTAGTAGAAATGGAATTAAATAATAAATAAATTATGTAATCAAATCTTGATGAGTCTAATTTCATATGAAAGAAACGAAAAGACCATATGAGCCGTATTTTATGAGATGTTTAAGTTTTCGTGAAACAGGGCCAGAGCGATTTCTGGATCCCCTGTTCTGACTTTGGAAATTCACCATAAATTAACCAGAGATAATTAGAAGTCATACTTTATATGTACAGATTCCTTTTTGAGTCTAGTTTCATTAGAAAGAAACGGCATAAGTATTGAAGCCCTGTACAGGGAGATATCTAAGTCGTAATGCATGAAGGTCAGAGTAGTCGAACCCTGAAACAGGGGAGACTTTAAATAATAAACTGTACTAATTGGCCCGACCAAAAATTCTAGAAAATAATTAGTAAATATATGTATGAGTTTAGTTTCAGGAAAAATTTACAGAATTGGATTTCGAGTTTTGGAACTCGAGATATGATTTTTAGAGTGAATGTGATGCAGTTAGCCAGCTCGTCTGGAAATTTTAAAAAATGAATTGTATGAGCTGTTTAAGTAAGGAATTAAGTCCGTTAGCACCTCGAGTTCGATTCCGACAATGGTATCGGGTATGGGGTGTGACAAGATCGCCTTTTCTTTCTTTCCTGACTCGTCGTGTTGCCCCAGTACGCAACCCATTGAATTTTCAAACACAGTCAAATACAATATCAATGGTCTTCCCGGAGTTGGCGGTACTAGCACTGGAGGACTAGACAAATATTGTTTTATCTTATCAAAGGCCACCTGACATTCCTCATTCAATTCTTCCGGGTTATGTTTTCGAAGAAGCCGAAAGATTGGGTCACATTGGTTAGTAAGTTGAGCAATGAACTGAGCGATGTAGTTCAACCTCCCTAAAAATCCTCTGACTTCTTTTTGCGTGCACGGGGGTGGTAACTCTTGAATGGCTTTTATTTTATCTGGATAAACCTTGATACCTCTTTTACTGACAATGAAGCCTAGCAACTTTCCCGAGGTAACCCCAAAGGTACATTTGGCTGGATTAAGCTTTAGCTGAAACTTTCTCAGCCTTCCGAACAACTTCTTGAGGTTCACTACATGCTCCTCTTCCCCTCGAGATTTAGCAATCATATTGTCGACGTAGACCTCTATCTCTTTATACATCATGTCATGAAATAACGTCACCATAGTCCTCTGATATGTTGCCCCAGCATTCTTTAACACAAATGGCATCACCTTGTAACAGAATGTTCCTCACATCATTACGAAAGTAGTTTTCTCCATATCCTCAGGGGCCATCTTGATCTGATTATACCTCGAGAATCCATCCATGAAGGAAAACAATGAATGTTTTGCTATGTTATCCACCAACGTATCAATGTGTGGTAAGGGAAAACTATCTCTAGGACTTGCTCAATTCAGGTCGCGATAATCCACACACATTCGTACTTTGGTATCGGGACTATGTTAGCTACCCATTCTAGATATTTGGAGGCTTGTAGGAAGCCAGCATCAAATTGCTTCTTGACTTCCTCTTTTATCTTTAACATCATTTCAGGTCTCATTCGTCTTAGCTTTTATTGAATGGGTTTGCATTCTAGCTTTAATGGGAGCTTATGGACCACTACATCTTCATCCAATCCTGGCATATCCTGATATGACCATGCGAATACATATTTGTACTCGCGGAGCAAAGCAATCAAATTGTGCCTGGTGCCCCCTGAAATAGAGGTCCCAATCTTCACCTCTTGCTTCCTTTCTACAGTTCCCAAATTTATTGTTTCAACAGATTCTTGATGAGGCAAAATCTGTTTATCCTCTTGTTCCACCATTCTTAGCAAGTCAGGAGACGAGACATAGTCTTCAGCATTTTCTTTGGCTTCGAATTCTCTTAAACAAACATCCTTCTCAAAATCGATTTCAAGACTCGTAACGGGTTTGTTCATGCCGTTGATATCTGAGCACCTGAATGTTGAATGGAAAAGGAAACTATAGAGGAGCATCAAAGTATTGGGACCAACAGGCATGATGTGAGATATATGCAATGATAGGCTGTGAAAAGAGGAAAATTTTATGAAGTTAATGAGAATGTAAAGACTATGACAAAATGCATCTTTATTAATGTTCATTTAAATGATAAAGAGCAAATCATAAGCGCTTACAAAAGAATCCCTCTATTACTTAGGGACACACAAAAAGAATAGTGTTAATATTGAGCATTACTCCGGAGAAGATTTAGAAACTAAAAGGAGCTCCACAGCAGTCCAATTGTTCAAAAAAAATCCAGAAGGACAAGGGCGTATCGTTGAAACATTTTTATTTGCATCACTCCCTTTGTCAATGACATTTATACTAACATTCTGAAGACCCCTTTCAATTAATAACAGCGTGCTTTGTGGATTATCTTGTCCGGGGTATATCATTCCTGCAGATGTAAATGTTTTTGACAAAGGAGGGTACGTTATAGGCTCCCATTCTAATTCTCGGCCTAAGGTTCGTGCGATTCTTCATTCTTGATCTTTCTTCCATTGTTTTCTTTTTTGATGCACATCCAGTTGGAACCCTAAACCGTATCGAGCTTTGTGATGTATTGGCTTTAAAGCCCTGACTATTCATTGCAGGTACCTTCCCAAACCTTTCCTTGCTTGGGCTCCTCTTCCCACAGTCATCTTGATACTCATCCTGATCTTTCTCGACATTTTTGGCACTAGAATTCTGTTTCCTTCAACAACGAATATGGCATTGACAAATTCAAGGGATCGGAAGAACATTCTATAGCATCTTTACTTACTTCAATGTATGGTGCGTCGGTAGAAATAGATGCTACAATGTCTTCTTCTCCCTCGACAGTGACCAAACAACCATCCATGATAAATTTCACCTTTTGATGGAGGGATGACGGGGCTGCTCCAGCAGAATGGATCCAAGGTATTCCTAAGAGGCAATTGTATGATGGTGTAATGTCCATGACTTGAAATTCAACATCGTATATATAAGGGCCCACTTCCATAGGGATCTCAATCTTTCCCATGACTTCTCGTCTTGTCCCATCGAATGCCCTTACTGTAGAATGACGGGGCCTTAAATAGGACAGATCCATCAGAATTCTGGAAAGCGTGGCCAAGGGCATGACGTTGAGTGTCGACCCATTATCGATGAGCACGTTTGGTATTATGTAACCCTTACAGCGGGTTGTGATATGTAATGCTTTCACAGAGCCTCTACCAGTGGGTGGTATTTCATCATCACTAAAAGAAATGAAATTATCCGCGTTTAGATTATTCACCCATCTGTCAAGCTTCTCAATGGATATATTGTTTGCCACATAAGCTTGATTCAACACCTTTAACAAGGCGTTCCGGTGTGGCTTTAAATTTAACAGTAGGGATAAAAGCGAGATTTGTGCTGGTTGCTTATTCAATTGTTCCACCACATTGTATTCACTGTGCCTGATAAATTTCAAGAACTCCTGTGCTTCATCCTCATCCATAGGCTTTTTAGTTTCTTGCACGGGTGGAGTGTCCTGCTCGACTTCGGCCTCATACATCACTGCTTTTTCTTTTTGCTTCCAGTTACTGTTCTTCTTTATAGGCTCAATCTCTTTAGAATAACACCGCCCACTACGGGTAAAATGGCCTACCTCCCCAACATCTTCAGTTGTGGTTTCAAATTTTTCAGCTTCAGGTGTGACGATGTTGATATCGTATTTCCACGGTACCGCCTTATCATCCTTGTAAGGGAAAGGAGATGGTATTTCAATGATCATCTTTGGTTTCACCGGCTCCTTCTTCGCGTCATAAGAAATTATTAACGGTCGGTCGGCGCTATACGAAAAACCTGACGATTGATTGTCAGAAGCGCATATTTCTCCTCTATCGGCCTCTTCGCCTTTATAAAAAATCCCAATCTCCTTATTATCCATCATATTTTGCAGTAATCTCCTGAACTCTTCGCAGGATTGAATGTCGTGCCCTTCAATACCATGGAATTCGTAAAAACTTTGACCTTTTGCATTTCTTCCTTCGAAAACTCTGTTGAGATGACAGAGTAACCCCTTTTCAACAAGTACCTCCTAGATTTTCTGCAGAGGTGTTCTTATTTCAGAAACCCATCTTCTACTTTGCCGTTTGTCCTCCTCTCCCACTACACTCACATTCCCTTCAGTGTGGTTTGGGAATGGGTTCCCGGTCGTACCACCAGTACCATCAAATCGCAAAATGCCCGTATCGATGAGTCCTTGAACTCTTCTTTTGAAGGCAAGAAAGTTTTCCGTAGAGTGTCCCTAGTTCCCAACGTGATATACACAACTAGCGTTAGGATCGTACCATTTTGGGTACGGGGGTTTCAGGGGTGCCATATAATGGGGAGATATCAATTATTTTTCCAAAAGTTTTGGGTACAATTCCCCATACGACACAGGGATAGGAGTAAATTGTGGTCTCTCGGGATTGGGCCTTATTGATCTTGGTTCGTTTCTGGGTTGGCTTTGAGCGGGTACAATGCTTTGTGGGAATGTGGTGGCGGGTCTTTGGTTGTTTATGGCGTATATGGGGTAGGAAGAAGGTGGTGCTTGATGGTAAGGGGTTTGAGGAGGATAATAGAAATTCGGAGGTGGATAATTTTGAGGTCGGGATTGGTTTGGATATGTGTTCAGAGTGTAACAACTTTCAGCTCCCACCATATGGGTTTCTGGCTCTTTTTTCTTTACAGGTGCTGCCCTTCTTGAACTGTCAGAACCTTCCTTCCTTCTATTCTTTATGGCATTCTCAATAAGTTCCCCAGATATCACAATATCCGCAAAGTCCTTTGTGGCACTTCCCACTAGTTTGTCATAGAATGACGCTTTCAACGTGTTGATGAAAAGGACTGTTATCTCAGTCTTAGTCAGTGGAGGCTCCACTTGGGCCGAGATATCTCTCCACCTTTGCGCATACTGTCTAAAGGTTTCTGCTGATTTCTTTTCCATCATTTGTAGAGTCATTCGATCAGGCACCATATCCGATACATGCTTGTACTACTCATAGAATGTTGATGCCAAGTCCTTCCAGGATCTGATCTTTTCTCTACTAAGCTGGTTGTACCACCGAATAGCCAACCCTACTAGACTATCCTGAAAACAATGTATGAGTAACTTATCTTCGTTCACATAACCGGTCATCTTTCGGCAAAACATGATGAGATGAGCTTTTGGGCATCTTGTCCCATCGTACTATTCAAAATCCGGCACCTTAAACTTTGGAGGCAGAATTAGATCGGGAACCAAACTGAGTTCTTTAGCACCTAGTGTGGAGAAGACTTCAGTGCCTTCTATTGCTTTGAGTCTTTCCTCTAAGCTCCTATACTTCTCTTGAGCCTTGTGATCACCGGTTTTCAACTTGGCTATTTCTGCGGGATCGTCCAAATCTAGAACGAGTGGATCAGCAGGACTAGCCCCCGGGTTTGATACGAACATTCTTTACCCCAGATTAGCAGGTGGCGCAGGTCGTTGCTCTAGGATTGTAGGTTCCCATTGAGCGTACCCTCTTTGTGTTGCGTGGGCGTGCGGTGGAGTAAATCCTAGAGGATGGGGCGGATCCTGGTCGAGGTTAACCCTTGACTGTGGTTCCACAACGTCAAGGCTCATAGGTCCCTTTCCTTTTGCTAGAGTTGACATCATTTCCATCATCTTGGCCATTTGGTCCCTTTGTTCGAGTGATTCTTCTCGAGATCTCACCATTAAGTCTCTTGTCTCTTACTGCGACTTAGTCAACTGCTCTTGTAATTCCCTTTGGACTCTTTCCATCCTTTCAATTCTTTTATCGAATTCAGCCTCCATTGCTCTAGCTTGTCGACGCGTTCTATACGAATGACGTGATTCTAGTCTTGTGGTATTACAACTGCGAGTTATATGTTTTAACCTCAGCGAACGATTATGGGATATGCAATGAATGAATGAATGAATGCAAAAATGTCAAATAAATGTTAGTCATGAATGCATATGCAAGAATTTGGTGTTGATTTCAAGATAGCCCCTATTTAGGCATTTCATTTATCAAAAGAGTCCATTACAAAACATTTTGCCATTTTCGATTCAGCCATTACACAAACTTCCTAGCTATATCGCCATATATCTTTACTCGTGCTAAGAATTCTGATATGTTTGATCTTCGACTTGGAGGGAATTGGCATTTGAGAATTTCAGCTTCTTCTGATAGTTGTACCACGTGTATGGCTACCCCCCAAATTTCATTGATCAAATAGCTAAGTTGCATTTCTTTTTCTTGGAGGCCTTCTTCGTAAGCATGAATGTCTCTATCATATTGACTATTATTTTCTTCCAAAGCCTCCAAGAGAGTATCTAGCTGTTGTTGACGATCTTGCAGCATGTCTTCTAAATCTCGTATCCTCTATTTTTGTTCTTGACATTTAGATCGACTAGTCATTACCTCAGCAGACACAGCTTCATATTCGGCGTTCTTCTTCCTTAGCTCCATCATAGCTCGTGCAGTCTTTTCTTCTTCTTTCTTCGCTTTCCTTTTCCAGAATTCCATCCCTCCTTTGATGTTGCTAATTTCCTCCTTCCATTCTACTGACGATTTGCCCAACCCACTGTTTTTTATTGTGCATCTTAACTTTTTATTTTCCAGATGGAGGTCTCTTAAGTCATTTTTTACGACTTCAGCTTCTTTTTGCGCTTTCTCGGTTCTGGATCTTTCAATCTAAACATCGATCTTCAGTTGGTAATTTTCCTCTTGAAGAGCACTAAGGTCCCGAGACATCTTGGCCTTTTCTCGTTCAAATTCTTGTTTTGCCATTTCTAGCTCAGATGACATTTCTTCCGAGAAAGGATTCTGAACGGTGTAATTTGTCGACGAGACGTGCTGACTATTCATTCGTTGCTTCCTCCACATGTCGTAATCTGGGGTGATAGTATCAGCATATAGAGCCAATTCTATCAGATGAATTTTCTTCCAAGACTTTGCAGTGTCTCGGAGCCTTTTCATATAACCTTCACCCGCGAAAGCAAACTCGGACTGTGCTAATCCTCCGGTGACGGGTATGAATTGTCGTGAAGAAAATTGCCTTTGGACCATTAACGGAGCGTATCCAATTCCTCCCCATAACCTGAGTAATGGCACCCAATCTTGATTTCCAACCTTGTATAACAGAGCCGAAGGGCGGATCCACAGTGCTCTCTAGGTTACATATTTAGCTCGAAGACTCTGAAAAACTAAAACCTAATGCTCTTCTGTGACATCCTTTGGCCATTCTCTCTCAATATAGGCTTCCAACGAAGCGAAGTTTTTGAAAACATGTGATACGCTATGCGCTCTACTTTCCAGAAATGGCTCAAAATCCAGGCATTGAGTAGCTGCGCGCATCCGATAAAGCGTCCTTTCCCCATTTTCCTACAACTGTTTAAGGATCTGAAGGTCTCGGCTAAGATAGTCGGGACAGGGTTGATTCCTTGCTTTAATCTTTTGAAGAAATCCACCACCGCAACTTCTATGTGTCCAAGAACCTTTGGGAGGACGATCAATCCATAAATGGCCAAAGCGAAAAGATTCACTCTCTTCAACACATCGGGATGGCTTAGAACCAAATCTCGCAGGGAAAACCACGGGATACAGATGACTTCATTCTTGTTCTTTATTTGTTTTTCGGCCCATGTATCGGTCATATCTGTCAATTTCACTATTTTTTTCTTGAGGGTCATCTGCTTGGGCTCTTTCACATATATTTTGTGGAATTGCACATTATCGATACAAAGCAAAGCAGCGTATTCTTCTCTAGTCAGGGTCATGTCTTCCTGATTGAAAGTAAAACATTGATAGGCCGGATCCCAAAATCTGATCATGGCTTGAATCAAACGCTCGTCTATGTTGATAGTGATCAGGTGGGCTATATCTCTGTACTTCTCAGTGAAGATACCCCTAGTGTCCGAGTCCTACTGATTCCAAACCTGAACCAAATCTTCAAGGTTATTCTGGCGAACATTCACAGTTACGTACTCGGGTAGATTGGCAATATATCCCTCCACTAGACTATCCCCTTTTTCTTTCTGAGTTTTTAGAGACCATTTCCGAACCACGACATTCTTCTCAGTTGTTTGTATAATTGACTCTTACATTAGAAACCCATTTTTTGGCAACCGATCTCTAGTCAACACCTTCCTAATATGATGCCTATAATGCATGATGAAAAATAAAATAAAGACATACAACCTCAGTTAGTAATCACAACAAATATAAATTACAAAAAATCCAAATAAAAGTATCAATGTCAAAGAAATAAAAGGTAAGAAGCGTTTCTCCCATGTACTTATTTTGGTGACTATTAACGGACAAAGGTTCGGCATGGCTCTAATTAGGTGGCTCATATGGTTTACTATATGCAGTTTCAGTTCTAGATAGGTACTCGAATTGTTCGCACTGTCATCTACTAAGATTAGTACGAGGCCTCAGTCGTAGCTCATCACAGGCTCACGAGTTCAATTCGAAGGATTACATTTACTTATGCCTATGCGGAGGGACAAGTTAACTCACGAAAGCATAAGTCATATGTAACCCGAAAGTATTCACTAGCCTGTGCAGAGGGACGAGTTAACTCACGAAGGCATAGCGTTTACTTTCACTTAAACGGATGGAGCCCGGGTAGAGAGCTCATGTTATGCAAAAATGCAAGTGCACGGTGTGTGGGGAGAAACTCACAAACCTTTACGTTTTATTTAAAAACTAAACCAAAACTAAAACCATAAAAATTTAAAGCTGAAAAACAACCAGATAAAACAAGTTAGAAGAATATATACAACACGATGCAAATGCATGACTTTTCAAAAACACAATTTTGGGATACGACTAAATATCAATTTGAACAAGGAATTTTGAAAATTTTGACAACACGCGTTTAATTCGACTCTACTCTCAAAAATGCGTCCCCAGTGGAGTCGCCAGCTGTAGCGATGTAATTTTTTTTTTTTGCTTTCGATCGCTAATTGAGGCGATTTATTGAAAATTTGAAAACCGACTTTTGATTTTATTAAAAAGGGAGTCGCCACCGATCATTTTTCCTAGGTGTGATCGGACACCTAATAAATCCTCTTTTTTAAAAGAAAATTTTATTTTTGATGAAAAGAAGGCCAAATTTAGGTCTACGTTAAAATCCAAAGAAAAGTTAGGGTTCGGGAGTCGGTTACGCACGAGGAAGGTATTAGCACCCTCGCGACGCCCAAAATTGGTATCTTTATTAAACACGTGTTGTCTTGATTTTTTAAAAATACGAATTCAATTTGACATTTAATCGTAATCCAATTGAAACATGAGAATTTTAGTTTTCGGTTTTTTAGAAGGATGTTCCGTTTTTAACATGAGCCGACGAATTCCACCCAACATAGCGATGAAATCGATGACTTGATGTTAAATCGGTACATTGCCTTATTTATTGAAATTAGTAAAAAACATGACTAAAAATCTTTAAAGTAGTGAACAACAAAATGATATAAAATGGGTGGAAAACAAAAAATAAAAGAGTTGGAAATACGTCGAAGCAAATAATAAATGTGTCAAAAATATTAAAATAATGACAATATATGCGATATTAAACATGATAACAATAGTATTTAACAAGAAATAGAGACGAACATATATATAAACATAGAATAATAATAAGTAAAGTGATGGAAACATAATATTAAAAACACTAATAATGTTACCTATATACATACGTATATATATTTTAAATATAAACATGATAATAGTATTACAAAGTATATACATAGTATAATGTTAAAAATACATACATAATATAAAGTTATTAAAATATATATATAAGATAATATGTAAGAAAAATATAATATAGTATTCGAAATATATACATGATATATATAAAAATACAACACTAAAAAGGTATATACATAATATATAAAAATGCATATATAATATAATGTTAAAATATTTTCATAATATATACATACATAATATCAATGTTGAAAACATCTATTAATAATGTCACTTGAATATGTACCTGTATATATATATATATATAATACATAATAATATTAAAAATACGTACATAGTATATATATACATATAATATAATCATTAAGAAAATACATACAATATATAGTATTAAGAATATACACAATACGTAGGGAATTAAAAAATATAGTATTAAAAAACATAATATACACATATTAGAAATGTTAATAATAATGTTACAAAACAATTATTAATAATATTGCATAAATACATGCATATATATTATATAATATTGCTTAAATGAAGTGAATACACATAAATGCCACAACACTTGGAAAATTATTTGCAGTGATATTGAAACATTGCCAACCAGGAAATGTAAGACGACTACTATACAAATTAGTGTTATTTTATCAAAAAAAAAAAAAGAATATAAATATATTTCACTTTTAACTCTTAATCCTACTTCATATTTTCTAACTTACATTTGTGTTCATATACGCACTCTTACATTATGGTTAATGTTCCTTCTTACATTAATTTGTAAAAAAATCAAGTGAGAGATGATAATTGATAAATGAAAGTGAACATCTGTAAGGTAATATTTTTTAGATATCTTAAAATTATTTTTATAGATCTTTTTTTAAAATTTTGTGACGTATATGCAGGAAATAACTTATGTCCGTCGCATTATGAAGAAGTCGAGCAAAAATTGAAGGGCAATTGTTGGAAGTAATAATTGATAAAAACCAATTGTTGCATTATCAAATATAAAAGGAAGCACTTATAAAGGTAATGCTTCATTGTATATAAGCAGTTTAAAATATATTCAATTAATTTCAATAAAACTTATCATTATTTTCAAACCGACTACATTAGTGGCTTCATCCATTACAATCAATCATTTATATTAGCTAAACCAAAAAATTCCGAAAATTTTATGTTAAAGAATATATGCGAGTCTAGTTTCTGGAAAAGTTTGCGGATCTTAATTTGGAGTTCCATAGTTCCAGTTATAAATAATTTGGTGACTATGACTTGAGAAAACATCTTGACATGAACATAAGTAAAAAGTGCAATTATGCTTGTATTACCTTGAGATCATATTGTGAGAATTAGTAGAAGCATGTTAATAATTGCTCATTATTTTCAAATAGACTTACTAATCTATATAGCTTACCCCCTTTTTTTCCTATGTCCTATAGGGTCACTAAGCTAGCTCGGGTCGGAGATTGCCAGAGATGCTATCACACTATCAAATTATCATCGTGGGGTAAAAGTGAATACAAACCTCTGAAGCTTATGGCATGTATAGGGACTAAGTTACTTTGTTTATGTGTTATGTTATTTAGCCATACGTATTGGCTTATGATGATTTAATACTCCAATTTGTATATATAGCCATAAAGGATGGCTTATGTTGATCTTATTATTATTCATGTGTATGTCAATGTCTTATGAGGTGGTTTATATTTGCTTGATGAGTGATGGTTGAATGTGGTCAAGTGGTTATGTTGTTGAATGGCTAAGTATGATGTGTGTATATATGTTGGCATAAGAGCGTGGCAAATGGCTTGGAAAATAGCCTTGAAATTGTCCACACGGGTAGACACACGGGCGTGTGTCTAGGCCGTGTGTGACACACGGTCAGCCCCATGGGCGTGTGATCTGGCAATGTGTCCCTTGCACCCTAATTAGGTAAAATAGAATACCCAGTAGTAAACACACGGGCAGAGACACGGCCGTGTGTCTCAGCCGTGTGAAGGACACGACCTTAGCACATAGGCGTGTGACTTGGCCGTGTGACCCTATTTTTGCTAATGACATCATAAACAGAGAGTTACACAGGTTTAGAACACGGGCGTGTCCCAAGCCACACGGGCGTTTGAGATCACACAGCCTACCCACACGGGCGTGTGACCCTCCAAAATAAGAAAATTTTCTAAGTAATATGAAAGTTCTGAAAGTTCTCGGTTTAGTCCTGAACCACATCCAATGTATGTTTTGGGTCTTGAGGACCCATATAAGGGACGATATGCATGTGAAGGAAAAGTTTTAAATTTGAACAAAAATTCAAGTCTCAGTTTTGCATGATTGTGTGAGTTTATGTCCGGTAACGCCTCGTACCCTGTTCCGGCATCGAATACGGGTAAGGGGTGTTTCAGTCTTACACGAATCAAATACGATGTCAATGTCCCAGACATGGTCTTACACGTAACCACATATATCGATGCTAACGTCCTAGACGTGGTGTTACACGAGAACACATATCGGAAATCCTATGTCATGACATACGTATCCTAGATATTCCTAAGGTTCGTACGAGGCTTTCAGACGTCGTAACTCGGTTGAATCGAACTCGTAAACATAGTTCCCAATTAAATACATATCCGGCTATCATATATACAAGCTCATAAAATTTAAATCAGCATTTTACATTCATATATATTCAAAATTTACAGCATATATTTGCTTATAAACTTACCTCAAACAACGGTTATCGGAATGGGATGGCTAATCGACAAATTTAGTTTTTCCCCAATCCAAATCCGATTTCTTTGGTTCTTAATCTTAATAAGCTTAGCAATGGCCGAATACCCTAAGCTTTGTTTCTTTCTTTTCTTTTAATGTGTCGGTCACCAAGAAATAAAGATGAACACTTATGTTTATTTTATGTTTTATGATAACATATATGTTATTTAATATTTTACATTAATAACCTTTATAATAAAATATAAAACCATTATATCTAATGGCTATAATTGTCCACCTTAAGCTAACATGGTAATATTGCATTATAAATGCCTCTATTTTTAAAGACAATAACAATTCAACCCTTTACAAATTAAACCATCAAATTTTTATTTTACGCGATTAAGCCCTTTTAATTAAATCGACACTCAAACAGTAAAATTAAAACACAAAATTTTTACATATATAAATTCACACATAATAAACACAGAAAATAATTTTAAAATATTTTTCTAACTCGGATTTGTAGTCTTGAAACTACGGTTCCGAATAAGGTTTAAATCGAGCTGTTATATTAAAGTTTGCTATCCGATCTTTCCTTCCAATCTTTGAAGTTTGAATATGTATGAAATGATATCTTTCTAATAAAAGTGTTCATGATATTTTCTATCCCATAGTTTTTTACTTAGAAAGCCAACAAATAGATCCATTTCAGTCTAACCGCTTCTAATTATAGGAGGAAGGCATGTTAATCATCATAATCACTAATTAAGTGTTACAATTTTCAATTTTTTAAAAAAGGTGAAAATTAAAGTAATTATATAAGTACAACCAATTTTTTTTTTAAATCTCTTTTTACAAGTTTAGTTATGAATTTTTATATCATAAGCATTAAGGTATATAAGTGCTTGAATGGTTATGGGCGAAGATTTATTATATTATGTACCTAAAAAATTATATTATAAGAATAATTTGTGTATTTTATAAAGTTATAACAAAAAATTATATTATATAAATATTTTTTTTAAAGTTATGATTAAAGAGTTTATTATAAAAATGATTTAAAATTGATAATATTTTATTTATAAAATGTTATGGTCAAAAAGTGTGGACATAACTTATTTATGTTTCCATGTTATATATTATAAGCATAATATGCTTATTCATTGAAAAATATAATACGATTTTAATCATAACTTGTAAAAAAAAAAAGAACTTCTAAAATTACGGCAAAGAATTATATTATTTATAAGAAGTGTTATAAAAATAATTGGACATTTTACAAAAACATTTTTTATAAAGGTCATATATTATAAATTTTATATTATTTTTAACTTAATTTGCATATTCGGTTCATAGCGGGATTTGTAAATATACACAGCCGTTATCAAGTAATAAGTAAGTAAAAAGAGTATTATCTCCACAAGGACTGTATCTATTCATCAGCAATTGTAAAATTAATGTTTTACAAGTTAGTTAAGAAAACAAAAGAATTTAAGGTGATGGATGTCCTAATTAAATTAACAACTAATATGCAAATGAAATTAAATAAAATAAATGCAATGAAATGTTTTAGCAACAATTCACTATTTTTGATAGCAGTAACATGAATAAGCTAAAACAATTAAAACTCTTAATTCAATTCATTCTTTATCATGTTTAACAATGTATCGAAAAAATTTCATGGCAACTCAATCATTTATGAACTTGGAATCTAAATCATAAACTCTTTCGAGATCTTAGGTTTGTCACTTAGGAAAAACGTGCATATTTTCATGTCACCATTTAACTAAGAATTCCTTAGAATTTATGCAAAGTAACAGGGACGGGTTAGGTTTGAAACAACTTAATTACATAAATCTAATGTTATCCAAGGCAGGGACTGGTTAGGTTTAAAACAATTTAATTACATAAATCTAATGTTATCCAAGGCAATAGTGTTCTTTTGGAATTATTATGAACCTTTAATTTATTCTTGTTCATATATAAATTCTGCATGCATCTTCCAATTATTACATTCATTAATCACCATCTAGTTTCGGATTAAGCGATTAATTCTAATGTAGTCAAACATATCTTAATGCGTGAACAACATGAATGATTTTAATTGGCAGCATAAACCATTGAGGCACGAAACAATATAAACATAAATTGAACGAATCGAATCAAGGCATTGTAACCATCCTAGTTGAAACAAATTTAAGTCATTATCGTTAATGAAAAAGAAATAAAATTATTTGCAATCATGTTTATAAACTAAGAACAATTAAAAGAGAAAGGAAGAAGAAACTTTGAGATGAATTCGATGATTTCCCGAGAACTATCTGTGGTGGCTTCCTCCGATTTTCGTCATTCTCCAAATAAGTTATGTCAATTCGAGAAAATGTGGAACCAAATAATAAAAGTGGTCGACTATGATTTTGCATGCAATATTATCATTGAGATAATGAAATAAAAGGAGGATCCTGAATAAATCTATTGAGAAATATAGATATCGAATAAATTGATCAAAATAGAAAGACGCAACTCAAGTACAATTAAATTTGTGGAGTTTTTGGACCAGTAGTCCAAATATCTAAAGGTATAAAGCCAGTGAAGGTGCAATTAAAGTAGTTTTGCAAAAGTGGAATAAAAATATGAATTTTTTCGTTAAGTCCTAGCATTGATTATGAAAAGATATAATATTCTTTTGTGGTAGATGCAATAACCTTTAGATATATTATTAAATTGACAATTCATAAAAGATTTAGCTTGCATCTAATAGATATCGTTACAACCTTTTATGAATCACTATATAGTAAAATTTATATTAAAATCCTTGAAGAATTTAAAATGCTAGAAGCATATTGAAATTCTCGGGAATTTTTTCATTTATATCCATTGAAATAATTGAACATATGTGGTAAATTTGACTTAGTCAATAGTAGTTGAAAGAGGATTATAAAATGATCCAAAATACCTATTTGTATTTTTATAGAAGGATCATGATTAAAGTTTACTATGATTATTGTTGAAATTCCTGATCTTTTATAGAAGGATCGTGATTAAAGTTTACTATGATTATTGTTGAAATTCCTGAAAAGATCAAAATATGATTCCCCAAAATTTTTCTTCACTCATGATTTTCAAAAGAATGGTGGTATAAATACTT
Organism: Gossypium hirsutum; assembly: GCF_007990345.1. NCBI lineage: Eukaryota > Viridiplantae > Streptophyta > Magnoliopsida > Malvales > Malvaceae > Gossypium > Gossypium hirsutum. The sequence continues at coordinate 67,084,398 of NC_053427.1, read as the reverse complement.
AGCAATACATTCAAATAGTTATTTGAAAAACTAGTATTCAAGATTGAATACGTAGAATATGAGAAAGTATGTTATGTTTTCATGAAGGGGAGTAAATACGCATTGTACTTTTTTTCTCTTAATTGAGGTTTTGTCTCACTGGGTTTTCATAGTAAGGTTTTTAATGAGGCAGCATAATATGCGTATTATAGATCGTGTACTCTTTTTCCTTCATTAGGTTTTTATCCTACAGGGTTTTTCTTAATAAGGTTTTAATGAGGTACATTATCTACCAATGAACATTTAAGGGGGAGTGTTATGAATATCTTATTAAGTGGATGTCCATCATAATCAAAATAAAGTTTTAATGTACTTTAAATTCTAATAGTTATTATAATTAGATCTCTATTTCTTTTATACTTCTTATGCCTATAAATAGAGACTCTGATTAAGCATTGTAACCACCCTTTTTGATCAATAAAGTTCATTCTTTGTTGCTTTCATATTTTCTTTGTTCTTTATTCTCTCCATCTCTTTTTATTTTATAACAAAATTTAAATTTTTTACTTCTATCATTACTCAGGTAAATTTATATATATATGTATATAATTTAAAGAATTTATCAAGCAAATAAGACAAAAAAGAGTATGAAAATATGACAACCTAATTTAATGCCAAATGTAGGAATTTTATAATGTGAAATGGCAAAAAATTTCCTTGTTTAGATGAAACATTGTAATATCATAAATATATATTATTTTACTAAAAATAAATCAAACCAATTATTGTTAAATATTATAAATATTGGTAATTAATAATAGGACTCACACATTATTTTAATATTAGTAATAATAATGTGTCAAGTAATTAGGGTATCCAAGTTTTATACCTCCAACTAGAATTATTTCCTTAAATATTTTGTGCGGTTTAACAATATATATATATGATTTAAAGAATTTATAAAACAAATAAGCCAAAAAAAAGTATGTACATATGTAAAAATAGTTTAATGCCAAATGTAAAAGATTTATAATGTGAACATAGCTAAAAATTTCCTTTTTTAAATAAAGCATTATAATATCATATTGCTAAAAATAAATCAAACTAAATTATTATTAAATATTATAAAGATTGGTAATTAATATTAAGATCCACACATTATTTTAATATTAATAATAATGATGTGCCAAATAATTAGAGTATCCACTTATAACAATTTTATACCTCCTATAGAATTGTTTCCTAAAGTATCTTGTACCTTGTAAGGTATATTTAAATGTCAATTCATTCTAAAAAAAAATAGCCAATACTTTTTAGAGTTGTGTCGACTGCTATTTCCTTCTCTTCCCTATTTAAACCACCCTTCTCTTTCTTCTGTTAAAGCATTCAACAACACATTTTGGTTAAGAAGTTCAAGTTTTTTTTGGGTCATTATCATTTCCATCATTTTCTACAATTTTTAACATGGAGAGAATCCCTCAAGGGAAGCCATTATCATCTCTTTCTTCTGTCGACCCTTTGAGCTGGGGTATTGCAGCTGACTCTCTCAAGGGAAGCCATTTGGATGAAGTGAAACATATGGTTTCTGAGTATAGGAGACCACTGGTGAAGCTTGGTGGTGAGACCTTGGCCATTTCTCAAGTTGCAGCCGTAGCTAAAAGTGAGTTGGGTATCAAGGTTGAGCTTTCTGAGGGGGCAAGAGCTGGCGTTAATGCTAGTTCTTATTGGGTCCTTCAAGGCCTCCGCAATGGTGTTGACACCTATGGCATTACTACTGGTTTTGGTGCTAATTCTCGTCTAAGAACCAAGGGTGGAGCTACCCTTCAAAAGGAGCTTATTAGGTGAGCTTTTTATATCCATGCACCAACAACGTATGCATTTTCCATAAACTGCCCCATTGGATACGGGCAATATGTACCTTAAGGCATGTATCAGACTATATACTCCATTGCTGTGAGCTTTTGGGTACTTTTTGAAAGGGGTAGAATCGGTTTCTTGGTTTCTTGATTTGATCGGAGTTTTTTACTAAACCCTACTTTTTGATACAATCTCACTATTGTATCTGTTTGGATGAATAATGTTCAGTTAAGTTTCCTCAAGTGAACACCAGCGCAAGTACAATTTTTCACTAGTAGCCAAGGTTCCGGTGAAACTCACGAGGGATTCAATATCCATCTCTACCTTTACACAAAAATTTCAAAAATATAAAATAAATTACCGTTTATTAGTTAATTAATTTATTAATATAATATTTGAAAATGAAAAAGAAGGAAGTTGCTATAATCACAAAGTGGAAGAAAGTTTTATTCATTCATTGAATGTGTTTTGTTGGTTTAGGTTCTTGAATGCTGGGATCTTTGGGTATGGAAGTGAGTCATGCCACACACTTTCTCCCTCAGCAACTCGAGCCTCCATGCTTGTTAGGACGAACACCCTGCTCCAGGGATACTCTGGGATCAGGTTCGAAATTCTGGAGGCAATCACCAAGCTTCTCAACCACAACGTCACCCCATGCTTGCCGCTTCGTGGCTCAGTTACTGCATCTGGTGATATTATTCCTCTTTCCTATATTGCTGGATTGCTCACTGGCAGGCCTAATTCCAAAGCCATTGGACCCAATGGGGAACCCCTTGATGCCCAAGAAGCCTTTCGTGTAGCCGATATTGATTCCGGGTTCTTTGAGTTGCAGCCGAAAGAAGGCCTTGCGCTAGTCAATGGCACTGCAGTTGGTTCTGCCATGGCTGCCATGGTTCTTTTTGAAGCAAACATATTGGCTGTTTTGTCAGAAATTTTGGCCGCAATATTTGCTGAAGCCATGAATTGTAGATTACCTGAGTTCACTGACCATTTGATTCATAAATTGAAGCATCATCCAGGACAAATCGAGGCCGCTGCTATAATGGAACACATACTTGAGGGAAGCACTATCGTTACAGCGGCTAAGAGGATCCATGAAATTGACCCTTTGCAGAAACCGAAACAAGATCGCTATGCTCTAAGGTCAGCTCCACAATGGCTTGGTCCACAGATTGAAGTGATCAGATTCGCAACCAAATCGATTGAAAGAGAGATTAACTCTGTCAATGATAACCCTTTGGTAGATGTGTCAAGGAACAAGGCATTACATTGTGCCAACTTCCAGGGTACCCCAATTGGTGTCTCAATGGACAATGCTCGTTTAGCTATTGCGGCAATCGGGAAACTTAGGTTTGCTCAATTCTCTGAACTTGTTAATGATTTCTACAACAATGGCCTCCCAACAAACCTCTCTAGTGGTTGGAACCCAAGTCTGGATTATGGTTTTAAGGGTGCTGAAGTTGCAATAGCTTCCTATTGTTCTGAGCTCCAATACTTGGCCAATCCAGTCACCACCCATGTTCAAAGTACTGAGCAACACAACCAAGATGTGAACTCCTTGGGATTAATCTCTGCATTAAAAACTGCTGAAGCTATCGATCTCTTGAAGCTAATGTTGACAACATTCTTGGTGGCTCTTTGCCAAGCTATTGATTTGAGGCATTTAGAAGATAATTTGAAGGACACAGTGAAGAACACAGTGGGCCAGATAGCTAAGAAAACACTCACTACCGGTGCTGATGGTGAACACCACCCTTTAAGATTCTGTGAAAAGGATTTACTCCAAGCTGTGGACCGCGTATACATTTTTACCTATATCGATGACCCTTCCAGTGCTACCTATCCATTGATGCAAAAGTTGAGGCAAGTTCTTGTGGAGCATGCAATGATAGAGGGTGAGATGGAGAAGAATCCAAGCACTTCAATCTTCCAAAATATTGCAGCTTTTGAAGACGAATTGAAGGCTGTTTTGCCCAAGGAGGTTGAGAATGCAAGGGTTAGAGTTGAGAATGGAAATGCAGCAATTCCAAACAAGATCAAGGATTGCAGATCATATCCGTTGTACAAATTCGTGAGGGAGGAGCTTGGAACTGGGTTGCTAACTGGGCAAAAAGTTACCTCACCTGGTGAGGAGTTTGACAAGGTGTTCACTGCTATGTGCCAAGGGAAGATCATTGATCCAATGTTGGAATGTCTAAAGGAGTGGAACGGTGCCCCTCTTCCAATCTGCTAGTTTCTTTTCCTTTCAATCTTTGAAGTTTGAACATGTATGAAATGATATCTTTCTAATAAAAGTGTTCATGATATTTGCTGTCGTGGAAACGTTAAGAAATGGTTGGAAGTAGAAAATTTTACTGAATCTTTTTATCTTTTTTATTTTTTTCCCTTATGCAATTTCTTCGAATCCCATAGTTTTTTACTGTATTGTTTAGAAAGCCAACAAATAGATCCATTTCAGTCTAACCGCTTCTAATTATAGGAGGAAGGCATGTTAATCATCATAATCACTAATTAAGTGTTACAATTTTCAATTTTTAAAGAAAATTATATAATTACAACTAAATTTAATTTTTTTAAAAATCTCTTTTTATTAGTTTAGTTATGAATTTTTATATTACAAGCATTAACATATATAAGTGCTTGAATGGTTATGGGCAAAGATTTATTATATTATGAACCTAAAAAATTATATTATAAGAATAATTTGTGTATTTTATAAAGTTAAAACAAAAAATTATATTATTATATAAATAATTTTTTTAAAGTTATGGTTAAAGAGTTTATTATAAAAATGATTTACATGTTATAAAAGTGATAATATTTTATTTATAAAATGTTATGGTCAAGAAGCGTGGACATAACTTATTTAAGTTTCCATGTTATATATTAAAAGCATAATATGCTTATTCATTGGAAAATGTTATACGATTTTAATCATAACTTATAAAAAGAAAAAGAAACTTCTAAAATTATGGCAAAGAATTATATTATTTATAAGAAGTGTTATAAAAATAATTGGACACTTTATAAAAACATTTTTTATAAAGATCATATAATATAAATTTTATATTATTTTTAACTTAATTTGCATATTTGGTTCACAGCGGGATTTTTAAGTATACGCAGTCGTTTTCAAGTAATAAGTAAGTAAAAAGAGTATTATCTCCACAAGGATTGTATCTATTCATTAGCAATTGTAAAATTAATGTTTTACAAGTTGGTTAAGAAAACACAAGAATTTGAGGTAATAGATGTCCTAATTAAATTAACAACTAATATGCAAATAAAATGAAATAAAATAAATGCACTGAAATGTTTTAGCAGCAATTCACAAGTTTTAATAGCAATAACATGAATAAGCTAAAACAATTAATGTAATACCCCACACCTGTGCCCTACGTCGGGACGAAATACGAGGCATTACCACAATTAAACACATGCATACCATCAATTCTAAGTTATGTGAATTAGGTCCAATTTAAAACTTTTCCTTTTTAATCTAAAAGCTCTAAATATAGGACTATGAGACCCAAATCATGCTTTGGAAATATCCCGGGATTAATCCCAACATCTATGAAAACTTTTGAAAAATACTACTTGAAGCAGGGCACACGTCCGTATGGAAGGGCAACACGCCCGTATGGAAGGGCAACACCCCCGTGTGGTCATTATGACATGGCTGTGCTAAAAGCCTGTGTGGTTCACACGGCCTAAGCACGAGGGGACACGCCCGTGTCCCTAGCCCGTGTGAATTAAATTCTAAATTCAAACCTACAGGGGTTTTCACACGGCCTGACACACGTCCTCACACGACCATGACACGCCATTATCCAAAAACCTTAACATTTTGTTTCTGACGTCAGCATCCAATTTAATGTATACGGCCAAGGCACACGCCCGTGGCCAGAGACCGTGTCCTCCACATGGCTGAGACACACGGCCGTGTCTCTGCCAGTGTGTTTACTACCATGCATATTGACTTGCAAAATTTACGTACAAGGGACACACGATTGAACAACACGCCCATGGGGCTGACCGTGTGTCACACACGGCCTAGACACACGCCCGTGTGTCTACCCGTGTGGATGATATAAGGCTATCTTCCAAGCCCTTTGCCACCCTGAAACACAATCTAACACCAACCAACATATCAAATGTCTAACTTATCATGATTTCTCAACCAACAAGCATAGCTAAAGTCTATATATATATTTCATGTATTCAACTATGCCAACAATTTCACATTCATGAAAGACTATCTTGCATTCATATAATAACCTTCAATATTAGCCATTTACCATGGCCTTATACAAAATGAACCAATTGGCAATGACATAAAACTCAAAAGTCAAGATCCTATACATGCCATAATCAAAATAAAATATCTAACTATACCAAGTGCTTCAGATGATAGTGTGACTGACCTCTCCGGCGTGAGCGATGATCCTCGAGCTACTTTGGCGGCACTAAAAGAAAATGGAAAGGAAATAGGGTAAGCATAAAGCTTAGTAAGTTGCATGAAAATAAACATAAACTAATCATTATAAAATAATATGCTCATAACCTTTCATAGATTATTCATGAATAACATAAATAGACGAAGGTACAACTTACTCATCGTTGTCCATTACATTTCATATTTCATATCTTGAGCCCACATCTCATACATTTCAAATAGGTACTTGTAACACTCATCACATGATCATAACCTTTATCATCTCGATATAAATCATAAATCTTTCATTGAACCATTTAGAATTCTATCGAATATTCAATATCCCTAACATGGGTTAAGATGCCGATGCCATGTCCCAGACATGGTCTTACACTGGCTTTCATATAATGAGGCCGATGCCATGTCCTAGATAGGTCTTACATTGGCTCTCATTTATCGGTGTCGATGCCATGTCCCAGACAGGTCTTACATTGACACACAACAAGCTGACGCCATGTCCCAGGCAGTTTTTACACTAGCTTGTATATCACGAGGCCGATGCATGTCCCAAACATGTCTTACACTAGCTCTCGTCTCAATGCCGATGCATGTCCCAGACATGTCTTACACTAGCACACCTATCACCCATCATCACGGTACAAATATCCAAGTCTATTCCAAATGTTCAACGAAAGTCTTTACTACGTAAATTTCTTGGCATATATTATCATATTCAAAATAAGAAAATTTATGTCATATAAACTCAATTACACATCATAAATATATAGTTGCATTATTAACATACAACTTACCTCGGATCACAAAATGTAGGCGACTAGTCGATTTTAGTCTACTTGCTTGGCTTTCCCCCAGTCTAGGTTCGGATGTTGTATTTCTTGATCTAAAATAATAATAAAAATTTATCCATTTAATCACTAGATAAATTTTCTCAATCAACAATTCACATTTTTAGAAAATGGACCATTTTGCCCCTAGACTTTCACAAAATGACCATTTTACTCTAGGCCCAGAAATTGATTTTTATCGAATTTCCTCGTTAGGCAAGCCTAACCGACCATTTATCTCTCTTATGGAAACCCTAAATTTCCATTATTTCACGACATTACTATCTATTTCACAAACTTTACAAAATGGTCTTTTTTGGTGTTTTCCATGAAAATCATTTTACAAAAGTTGTTTATTTCACAACAATAACTTATATTCTTCCACAAAATTTCAAGCAACATCACATATGCTTTCATGGAAAAATCCTAAGCTCTCAACCATTTTGCAAAACAGTCCCCTCTATAGCTAGATTAAGCTTTAGGGGTTCCAAAAACACAAAAATCACCAAAAACAACCATCTAAATCACTTACTAGAGAGAGGAATAAGTGGCTGAAAATTTCAAGCTTCCATGGCCATTTCTTGGAGGAAAAATCGATGGAAGAAGGAAGAGTAGGAAAAAGATGACAACATTTTCTCTTTATTTTATTTATTAGTCAAATACACCACCTAATGCCAACAACCCTTGATTTTTTTTTCTTTTTTTGTCTCAATGGCCGGCAATGCCTAAAAAAGTTGGCCTACTTGCACATTAAATACCCCTATAATCCATGGCTAGTTAACACTATTTGTTAGCAAATCACAACTTTTTCCCTTTATGCGATTTAGTCCTTATTAGAAATTAAGCTCTCAAACGTTAAAATTACTTCACCAAAATTTTCATGCACTATTATAATCAGGCTATAACACCAAAATAATAATGAAATAATTTTTCTAACTCTGGATTGGTAGTCTCAAAACTACTATTTCGACTAAGCCCAAAATCGGGCTGTTACAATTAAAACTCTTAATTCAATTCATTCTTTATCATGTTTACCAATGTACCAAAAAAATTCCATGGCAACTCGATCATTTATGAACTTGGAATCTAAATCATAAGCTCTTTCGAGATCTTAGGTTTGTCACTTAGGAAAAGCGTGCATATTTGCATGTCACCATTTAACTAAGGATTCTTTAGAATTTATGCAAAGTAACAAGGATGGGTTAGGTTTGAAACAATTTAATTACATAAATCTAATGTTATCCAAGGCAATAATGTTCTTTTGGAATTTAATTTTTCTTGTTCGTATATAAATTCAGCATGCATCTTCAAATTATTACATCCATGGAGAGAGGTTGAATTTTTCATTATTCAAGCTTAGTTATTGCTTGATTTATGGCATGGATTGGAAGGCAACTATAGAGTTTGACTGGGGCTGATTTGTGACTTTTTTACACATGTAAAGACCCTTAAATAATTATTTCTAAGTTGATTGGGCCGCTCTATCAAGTCATTGCTGAAATTAGGCTTCTTAAAACCTTAATGGATGGTTTGAGGTTTAATGTACAAGGCGGACATGTTCTTTTCAGCAACCCATTTCCAAGTTAGGTGAAAATACTTTTGTTGTGTCCAAATGCCTTAGCTTGTCATCCCCTGCTGATTGTTGTCCAACTCATGTGCATGTGCCACTCATACTGGCTTTGAACATTGAATAAGTCAGTGTACCAAGCTGCAGAAATTATAGGACAAATTATGAAACTTCTGAAATGCCGTAACATAGAATAGAACTATGTGAATTTAGCACCGGATTACTCAAAAATTATAATCTTGATTTAATTGTGTCAACATTCTCGATATGTACTAAAAACACATAATTGGTTATCAAATTACTAAGGATTTGCATAAATTCTGAGTAAAAAGGTGTTCTCAAAATCTATATAATTTAGAGTTATCAATATTATAAAAATGGTTATGATCTAGCATAATTCTTTCTCCGAGTTAAGTTTTGTAACACCCTAGACTCGACTCGATTCACCAAGTCCAGGTTTCAGGTATTACTTCACAAAAAACTTCAAAAAATTTTCAAAACAATTGACAAAACCTCTTTACTAAAGAAACTTCTCATTACTTCGTATCAGTCTTGATTAAAAACTTCTTATTTAAAGAACAAAGGGAGGAAATTGCAAATAACATATTGTATCAGTCTTGCTCAAATTTTATTACAACTCATAAGTTACAAAAGACAAACTCTAAGGGTATAGTCTTTCAAAACATCAACCCTTCTTATACGTCTACTGTATGCATCGTATCCCGATTTGCTACTACTCTAGCATATTCCTGGAATAGTCTCCTCAAGTACTTACACTGATGCGACAATACCTGAAATATAAATATAACACCAGTAAGTTTAGAGGAACTTGGTGAGTTATGAACACAACTTACCTTTTAGCTTTTCTTGATAAGTTCTTCATTTTGAATATTTGGACTTCCTTATCCTGTCTTTGGTGAATAAATTCACAATGTCATTTGTGTACTATCATACTTATATGCCACTTACCATTCGTACCATATTCTCATTCATTCTACTACTTGGCTGACTTCAGGTCTTGTCAGTTGGAACTACCTTCTCTTTCTCTTCAAATAACTTCCAACAATAAATCTCGAACAAATAATCATCCTTGGTAGATACCACTTACTATTCATACTTTTAGCGAATACCTATGCTGATCTTACTAAATCAAATTATAATTTAGACCATACCTTAATTCAACTTCAGACATTCTCATATAGTGAACCGATCAGATCCCATCAGAGCTCAGAACAAGTTATAATACTATACCAATACAATGAATATCAAATAACTCTGAATTCCACTTTATTAGCACAATTGCTCAAAATGGCGAACTCTTTCATCGAATATGCCTATTTTCTAATCTGACAGATAACCATGATGGATACCCTCTTCTAACATTCTAAATCATACTTCTTTTCAAGAACTTTCCTTAAGACTTAATTGATTTTATCACAAGAATTTTCACATTAGAGCTTCAGTAAGATCATATCCTTATCATAGACTTACCAAAATACACCATTATGGCCAAACAGAGTACGCCACAAAGGTAATATACATATTACGGTAAAAAGGTAATATACAGAGTATCCAAAAAGTTAACAGAATGCCACAAATGCCATATTAAAATGTCACAAAGGTTAACAAAATGCCACAAAAGCCATATCAAAATGCCACAAAGACTAACAAAATGCCACAAAGGCTAACAAGATGCGCCATAAAGGCCAAATTAGAGTACACCATAAAGGCTAGTAGAATGCCACCCATGCATCACATAACTGACGTGTTTGTGATATGGAATTACCTAAACTCACATAGCATGAGGTTTGCCCATCATCTCCTTGAGATATGTAGAGAACCCCAGTATAAATGTGGCTTATCTGCCCTTTTTAGAATGTGCCATGTCCATGAACTTTTTTTTAGAATTTGCATATCAGAATTCATTTTTACTGTTTCGATGGATTTCATCGTATACCACTGTGGTGACCAACTCACAACTCAACCTCTTTACACTCAAATACACCCAATTTCCGAAACATATACATCTATACATCACATGTCCAATATAAACAAATAGTCAGGTAAGCTAACTCATTTCCTTAACCAAAGTACACTTCAAATCATGCTTCACACACATCAATGTAGTCACACCTCACATTGTGTATTCCAAGCACATACACTTAGTTACTTAATAGAATCGCCTGTACCCACACAAATTCCACTACATTTTAAACTAAATAGGATCTATTCCTAGAATACACACATCTTTAGTAGTCAATCATGAATTCATTCACCAATTCTAGAACTTCAAACTCAATAAATTTTCTTAGAAAAACCTTAAAGGAGTCAATATTAGGGACTCACCTAAAACTCACCACCAACAACTACCAGCTCCAAATTCAGATGTCTAGTTCGAACTAGCAACAACAGTTGCTTAAAGAACATGCATTCACCATTAAACCCATTATAGATAGGTTGTTTAGATTTCAGTTATAGAGAATCTCCATGCATGGCTTCTTATGCATAACTTACTACCCATAGACTTCATAGCATTCTTAGTCTTAACATGCAAACTTATCAGACTTACCAGGAGATAGAACACCTCTGTGTTTTCCTAGAATCCTTAGCTTTCAGCTTACATATGAAGAGTAACCAGCAATAACATTTAGTACTTAAGAAAAAGAAAGAATTAAAGAATTACTTTGAAGGAAAAGGAAAACCTTCACTCGGACTTTTCCCACACATATATACTTTTGTTTAGTGAAACTTGAAAAGTGTCTTAAAATTTCAGAATATACACTTCATAATGGCTTACAAAATTTAAAGGAAACATAAACGAAAGTCTTTTCCATATGCCATATTTCCAATCAATTTAGTTTGTTTATAATCGGATTTAGTTACTGAGACTTGCCCTTCACAGCACTAAATACGAGTCTTGAACTATTTAATTTAATACATTTAGTGTTCCAAAATATGGTTTAGATGATAATTGTGGTTCTACAAAAAAATCTCATATTAACAACACCACCTTAGTATTATATAAAAAAACAAGGTTGGATTGTTCTAGCTTGTTGCAGACTTCATAGCTTTCTTCATAGGTGGACTTGAGATGATCCATACGCTTAATAGTACGTGGAAGAAGGAGATCTTGTTAATCTTGTCACATCCCGAAAACCGAGTTAATAGAATTGGACATTAGATTATAGGTTTGAGAGAAAAATCAGATTTTGTGTCATAAAAATTAAAATAGGATCCAAAAAATAATTAGTTAATAATAGTAAAAATAATAATTAAAATAAATAATTATGGTATTAATAATTGAGGCATTAGTAAAAATAAAAAAAAATATAGACTAGTTGGAGTAGTGTTAAAGTAGAGGTTAAATATGTAAATTAAGGCTAGCAGCTAAAAATGGAGCTATTTGAAGAAGGTAGAAATATGAGAGGGCTGAGAGGGAAATAGCCCAATTTTAAAAAAAATTGGTTGGCTATAAAAGTCACTTGCCGCCCAAGCTCTCTCTATTTTTTTTTTCATTTTTAGAATTTGTTAGATCTAGATTGAAAATTTTTCTCTCAAAAACTTTTGCATCTTTTATATTTTCTTGGCATCCAAACACTCCTATTCCTTCAACTTTGTAAGAAAATCACTCTTTCTTCTCCAATTTCTCATCTAAACTTAGCTTGTTTTTGCTCAATCAGTACAAATTCGTGGATGTTTTTGAATTAAAGGTAAATCTATTATTTTCTTATGTAATAGAGTTTTATTAGGTGTTTTTAATTTGAATTTTCATAGATCTAAATAAGAAAATTAAATATCCATGGTTTTAAAGCTATCTTTTGCATAAAAAAATGGTGAATAAAGAAATAAAGAGCTAAGAGATGTTTTTGAAATAATTTTTAGTATATTTTGACGTGATTAAGTGGTTTACAAATTCTATTTAAGAAAATCTTTAAGTAATTAAATGAATTAAATGGTTCTCTTGAAAATGAGGATGAACGGTGGTTTTCGAGAAAATTGATGTTTAGTAAAATTGAGTTGAATTATCGACCTAGATCTCTATAACTAGGCACAAGTTGGGGGGTTTGGAGGTAGAAGTTAAGGATTTAATTAAATTAAAAAAAGATAAGAAATTAAGCAAAATAGATTGTACAAAATAAGCCGAATAAGTATATGTGAGTGGAGAGTTGTTGTATGAACACAAAGAGATAAGTTAGATTGTTTTTGATGTTTAGTAATATGTATATTTTTGTATGAAGTTAAAAACGTTGGTGGAGCCTCAATAAACTAGGATAAAGTCAAGCAAAAAGTTGTTTAGTTCGATGAGTCGTGTTGAGCCATAGGTGAGTGCATTTGTATGCCTTGTTTTAGCATGAATTACAAAATCTAGAGAGTTAAAGTGTGGCTTTCAAACTCCCAATTATGGTATGCGAACTCTTCTTTATGCAAATCATTGAGTATTTACACTGTGCGATTTTAATAGTGCAAAATGCATGAACCTATAATATATATACATAGACTTTATTATATACATAATATATATTAATGAATTTTGGTGTTATATATATAATATAATATATATACCTGTAGGTTGTTATACATAAATTATATTATATGTGTGGGTCTTACTATATACATATATGCCTGGGTCTTATTATATAATATATAAAATTATTGGTATGGTTTTATATAATATTTAAATTTATGGGAATTTTACTGTATGCTAAAATTTGATGTGATAAAGGTAACTAAATAGGTACGTATATATTGTAATATATATTCGTATATGATTATATAATGCTTGCGAACAGATATAAAAATAAATATTATAATATAGATTTTTATAACATGTGAATTTTATTTATAGTGCACATTTATGCATGCACGAACCTGTAAGTGAATTATGAGATTTATGATATTGCGAGTTTTGATTAATGCAAAATTATATTATTGTGAAATGCTAAGTGCGAACTCAACAATAATGCGAGCCAGTTATATTGTGTAATAAAATGTGATTAAATAGATATGTTGGCAATGTGGACATTTGAAACCGGTAGATATCATTGGCATACCATAGGATTGTGAGTACTCACCATTTTATTATTTGTTGGGCATTGTGGCTTGGAGATAGCGTTGGAGAGATAAGAGAATGTTAAGCATAGCTCCATTCAACATAGATAGCATGGTTTTTTTTGGAGAGTGTGAGCATATGTGCTGCACTTACATGGAGATAGTGTACAACTTTATGAATCATGTGGTGTGTTTTGGAGATTTGTTTATCTAATGAGTATATAATTTGTCTATGCTTCATATTCACGAATTGCTAATATATCACTGTGTTGTGAATGAAAATTGTGTTATATGTTAATTGTTGAAGTTTGTTAAAATCCTAACATATTTGGTGTATATATATTTTTGTTGTATGTAAGTGTACTCACTGAGCTTTACCAAGCTCACCCCCTTACTTTACCTTGCAGATAAATAGTTCTTGGGTTAGCGAAGAGGGTGACAAATTAGTGATCCATCGGAAGACATTTTTTTAGAGCATGTGTATTGAGATTTTAAACTCCAAAGTGAAGGTAGTGTGGGTCGTTCCAAGGGTTTTGTACTAGAATTAGACTTAGACATAGTCATTTTAAATAAAACTTTCATTGGGTTGTAAACGGACATTACAAACTGTGTTTTTTTTTTGGGATTTTTGAACATTTTAATTTCTTGCTTGATTACTTGATTGGCTGGTTTTATTACTTGCTTAATCTGATGATAATTAAATGAACTAACAAATATTTGCAGCTAAGGGAGACTGTCGAGTATTAAGGTACGTCTTATACCTTCTGGTTGTGTGAATGAAATGATTAATTTAGAAAAGCATGCACTTAGGTTTAATTTCCTATATGAATTTTTTTGCAAATGCATGGTGTGTAAGGTTGGTTGGTGTGGTTCGTAAAGTTTTAAACGAAGAGTCACCTTGGTGGGTAATGTGTTGTTTTGAATTCAAGTTAGATCGTCTCAGTCTGGTTTGGGGCCTTACATTTAGTAGTATCGGAGCCAAGTTAAAAATAACCTAGATGGAGCCACAATTTTCAATAAATTAGTATTTTTGAAAATATAAACACATTAATTTTAAAAATAAAAAAAATGGAAATGTTTAAACCTTTTTGACAAACATAACCTTGTATGAAAATTAGTTCTAAATAGGGTATGAATGGGAACACATTGCCTTCTTTGAAAATATTTTCTTGAAAAATTGTCTTGGATGACTTGCCACTTTTCACTTTCCTTTTTTATTTAAATTTATGTAAATAGTAGATATAATGCCTTCTAGATGCGGGCGTCCGATTGCTAATGGACTAGTGGAACCATGATCGCGTGATTTCGTGATAGGTTTTAAATATTTATAATTAATCGTTCTTGAAACTAACTATTATCGCGATGTAGGCAAGTGTACCTATCGAACAGTAGTATAGTTTTAGCAAAACCGGATTGTCGAACTCAAAGGAACTAAAAGTACTAGTAATGACTGTCTTTTTATTATCTAGCCTAAGAATAAAGAGGTTTTTGTTTTAACTAATTAATTATCTAAACTAAGAATTCACAGAGAATGGAATTGGGGAATTTCTTTTGGGAAAATTGATTGAATTAAGACAATACCTAAGGAAAACTCCACCTAGACTGTACTTGTTATTCTGGCTCCGAATCGGACATTTATTCATTTAACTTGTTCTGTAGAGATCCCTAAGTTATGTTATTATCCCTATTCAAAACTAATAACGTCTAATCCCTAGATTGAATAACTGATACCTTTCTCTAATTAACACCCTAGGGTTGTATTAACTCGATCTATGAATCCCCTTATTAGGTTTCACCCTAATCCGACAAAATCTTGTCACCCTATGTCTAGGCGCGCAAACAACTCCGCTTAATTATGACAAATGTACTCTTAAATAGGGTCTATTTCTTCTGTGAATAAGAGCTTATCTTGAATCAGTATCTTGGGATATCAAAACAAGAATTAAGAACACATAATTAAGAACAAGTTAAATATTTATCATACAATTCAGAAAATAATAACAAGATTCGTCATAGGTTTCATTCCCCTTAGGTATTTAGGGGTTTTAGTTCATAACTAAATAAGAAAACATCTCAGAATAATAAAGAATACAAAACATAAAGAAAACCCAAAACTCCTGAAGGGGAATTTGAGGAGAGATCTTCAGTCTTGATGATGAATCCAGCTTCTGAGACGGATCAATCGGCTTCCTTGGAGTAATTCCTTACTCCCCCTCTGTGCCTCCCTTTTCTTCCTCTTCTAGGGTGTGTTTATAGGCTTTGGAAAGCCTAAGAGCCCTCAAAATTAGCCTTTTTCTGAATTGGACTCAACTTGGGCTCGGCAGGGACACGCCTGTGTGCGATTACTTCAGGCCGTGCTCGAGCCTGCCAAATTGACATGGTTATGTGGTCTACCCATGTGTGGAGGTCCAGGCAGTGTTGATTTTGTACTTTGGCCCATTTTCTCCATTTTTGGCTCGTTTCTTGTTCCTTTTGCTCTTCTATGCTCTCCTAAGTATAAAACATGAAATTAAAGCATTAGGAGCATCGAATTCACCAATTTTAATGGAAAATCATCCATAAAATGCGTTAAGCATAGGGTAAAAATATGTATAAATTACGGTTTATCAAATACCCCCACACTTAAGCATTTGCTTGTCCTCAAGCAAAATTCTCAACTCATAATCAAAATAAATTCTTCTCAACTTATAATTTCTATCGATAATATCTTAAAATAATCCATAGGTAATCATACATTGAGAATTCAACTAAATGAACATAAAAGTTGCAAACATTCCAAGTTGATTATTTAATCATGCAAACATAGGTGTCTCCCTTCATCTAAGTAACTACCTTTGATTCAGAATATCATATAGTTTCACATCCTCACTAAAGATTCACTCAAATCACTTGAGGTGTTTAAGGATAATAAATGAAGCACTCAATAGTCAGAAATGAAAAGTCATTACCATAGGCTTGCATGAAAATCAAATCTCCACCACTATAATTTAAGATATACATCAATCAAAAGGTCTTTAGAGGGTTGTAATGAGGCTTGGTTAGGGGGTGTGGTCACAAGCTGAAAGAAAGGGTTAGAATCGAAATTGAGTTCAAAAATTATTTAACTAGGAAAATAGCTAGTTATCAATTGTGTATAACAGAGCTTTTCTCAAAATATGGAATTTAAATACTGAAGCTTACAAACAGAAGATCACTACTAATATGTATACATGTTTGTTTTTTTGTTTGTTTTTTTTTAAGAATAAATTAAATAACATAGACTAAATATTAATAACAAGACATAGCTAAGTAATTTATTCAACTGAAATCTTGACAAAAATAGGGATTAATTTAGGGGATTTCAATAATAATGGGTTAAGGGTTAATATGAAGGGTAATACAAGAAATGGCTTGTTAGGCTCAAGGGGGTTTACTAGGGGTTAATCGTGGAGGTAGGCTTTTCATGGCATGAGTGGGTTAATCCTAAGTGCCTTAATCATTTTGACATATCAAATCAAATGGTGTGGTCTCGACATGCATAATCAAGCAAGTTCTAGAATAACAGTTCAATATTGACGCACTCAAAGAATAATAAAAGTGAGCATGAAAGAATTAATAGATGCTCAAAAGGCTCAAAAATCTCACAAAAATTATGGCTTTTTTATGTTTAAAACTTGTGAATTCCAACTCAAAGTAATACCTAAACTTTGGGGAAACAACCTAAGATTTTAAATTCTTAAAAATCAACTTATCATTCTTGTTTCTCTAATGTCTTGAGGTTTAAACAATCAATGCATAAATTCCTATGTTTTAATTCAAGATATATCAATCAACATCATAAATCAATCAAAATTTATCCTAAATACGATATGAGAGCTTTTCAAGAGAACAAGGCAGTCATTCAGGGATTTTTCTGATAATGGAATAAATACCCCCCACACTTAAGATGTACATTGCCCTTAATGTACAAAGATAGATATTAGAATAGAAAAATAAGATAGGGAGAGAAGTGAAACTTCCTGTATGATGAATTCCTCAAACAGAAGTTTTTGAGAGTAATCAGTACGAGAGTGGATGAGGATACTCTGGCGGTGGTAGAGGTTCATTAGTCTATAAATCCTGTGCCAAAAGAATATTATATCTAGTGGTAGCTATGGTCGTGGTCGATCAGGACATGGCAGCCGTGGAGAACCTTTCTCGGTGGAGTTTTTAGTTCCTATGCAATGATGAGCTTAAGATCTCTATCTAACTGTGATAAAATCAAGAACTTTTTAGGGAAAATTAGGAAGAATAATTACTCATAAAGAAATAATCGAAATTGATAATTAAAAATAAAATTCTAAAATCTAATAAAAAATAAAAAGTAGTTTTAATAAAAATGAAAAACATAAAATAATAAATATTTTTAAACATCTTTATCACTGGATGGTTCGCGAGGTGCGACTGGCGATGAGATGTGGAGGTGCTAAAAAATCTACTGTAGAGTAGCATCAATTTTTTCAAATCGTTGAAAACACTGCTGCTCGAATCGAGTGAGGCGCTGAGAGATGTCAGCATATGAAGCCGCCGCATGAATTGGATGAAAGGGTGGTGGTGGCTGAGTCGGTGGGTCCTCGTGCTGTGGAGGGACATCATTAGGAATGTCCTCGTAGGCCTCCTCCTCGGTAGATTGGGCAAGATGATATTGGGGAGGGTAGGTTCCTCAACGCCTTTCGATCATCCTCATGCTAAGCATGCTCGAGATGCCTTGTTGAGACATCTGGCCTATGAGGGTAATGGATGATTCTTGGGCCACAGTACTGAGGAGCCCGAAGTGTCGAGCCAACCGAGTAACATAGGGGCCAATGGAGATGACCCCCTTCCTATGCGGCTCCGTCTAGTGCTGAATTGTGAGGGCGATGAAATAGGCAAGGTCAATGACGTGTCCGTGCGACATACACCATAAAAAGTAGGCGTCGTGAGTGTTGACGACGCCAGTGCTCTCTCGCCTCCCCGTTATTGTGTGAGCCAAAATGGCGTGTAGGTACCTCAGGGATGGTGGGATAACTGATGCCTTGGAGCGGCTAGGATTGTAGAAGGCTGCGCCAGTGGCCAAAGTGTGCCAGCATTTCGAGGGAGAGAAGTGTATGTTGTGAGTGAGAGCATGTAGTTCATTCTCCTCCTTGAACTCCTCTGTATATAAGCCCAGCTCAGCACCGAACTCTGGGACGCTTAGCTGGCAGATTAATCCGCCTAGGCAAAATTGGACTGTGCCGAGATCATTGTAGTTCGTCATTACAGTCTGAAGATGGAACATTGAGCATAGTTCTATCGTGAGCTCAAGGTATGTTGGCTCAATGATCCCAAAGAAAAACTCCCAAGGGTCGGTGGTTAGGAGGGCCCGAATCGCATCAGCCAACTGAATTTGTTCTACGGCAGCCCAGTCGATGCAGCGGCCCTAATTAAGGGTTGGGCCCGAAGTATTTGAAAAAGTTCTTCCTAGGGCCCAAGGGGGAACTGCAGGAGAGGGTGACGAATTTCTGCGGTTGGACCCGCGAAAGATGACGCTCCCTTTCATTTTTTTGAAGCAGGTACGGCGGGTTTCTTTCCTCGTGAAGACGACATGGTACCTGCAATCAAAACCATTAATTCATCTTGAGGAATGATCAAAGTAAAATGAAGAAAAATTTTAAATAACAATCATAATTTCAGGAACTACTAAGATTAACAAGTTAATCAAAGCAATCAATTGTATGGCATAAAAATGGCAAAGAATTTCATGGAATGCAACATGTGTCATGGATGAAAAATGTTAACACTAAAGGCATGAGTATGTCTATTGTTCTAATCATGAATATTTACTTCTAACTAATCAAATAAAGTAGAGAAATCATATAAAGAGTAAGAATTTGAACATGAAAAAGATAATAACTTGTTCTATGAATAAAATGTGAGTGATAGAAAGATGAAAATAATCATGAAAAATGCATAGTACTATGATAACTAACATGAAAAATGAGTGCAATTAAAGGGAAAAAAGTAAACAAATCTAGAAAAGGGAGAATGAGCGGCAAAAATAGAGTTGGATGCGGTGCATGGGCGTGGCGGGGAGGTCGTGTGGACTTGCAGCGGCGAGGGTTAGGGTTTTTGGGTGGGGAAGACAATGAACAGTGCAGGGTTTTTATAGATTTTGGGGCACACGGCCAGGTAACACGCCCGTGTTCCCCAATTTCAGCCCGTGTGATTCATGAATTTTGAATTTGGGCGCGCCTGACATTTAGTACAAGCCTGTGTTCCTAGGGTGTATGGGTGCACACGGCTGTGTCACACGTCGTGTCTGGTGTTGTTCGCTTCTCCCACGCCAGTGTACGAAGACCCAAGCCCGTGTCAATCTAATAGGTTTGACCACGGGTGCTAGACACGGGCATGTCGCACACCCGTGCTGTTTTAACAGGTTCACCCACGGTTCTTCCACACGGGCGTGTCGTACGCCCGTGTTGTTTTGGCATGTTCGACCACGGCCATGTCGCACCGCCGTGGCATTTTATCGTAGCCCGTGTTTGGGAAAATTGTTGCCTTGTTTTCACACGGCCCTAAGCACGCTCATGCTCTTGGCCGTGTCTCTATAGAAAACCTGTAATCAAGAGCTCTGTTAGTAAGTTAAATGATGAAGACTAAATTTTAAAGAAGTTAATACAGTTAGTGCTCGGGTTGCCTCCCGAGAAGCGCTTATTTATAGTCTAAGCTCGACTTACCTCTCCGTTGAATGATCATGGTGGTTTAAGGAGTTTATACTCCTCATTCCTGCTATCAATCTCATCAAAATAAGGTTTTAAACGGGTGTTGTTTACTTTCAAAGTGCCGAACTTGGCATGGCTCACCTTGACTGTACTGAATGGGAAAATGCTAAGTACCGTAAGAGGGATTTTTTCATTCAGTGTGGTAGTGACAATGTGGGGATCTGTGGCATCTAATAAGACTCTATCTCCAACCTTAAGTTGATTTGGAAAGGTATTGAGCTCGTTTTGTCATAGATTCAATTTGTCGGGTGTTCTCGATTTATGCATCCGCCATTCATCTAGCTCCTCAATTTGTAGCCTTCGATCTTCATGAATAGGTCCTCTACTATTGCTTGAGAATGACTCATGTACTTCCTTCATACTCATTTCCTTCAAAGAAGGTTGCACCATATTGTCAGTTTTAGTAGAATGGTTTAGACGATCACCTTCAATTTGCAATGTGTTGCCAGAATTGCGAGCTTGAAGGGTGATTGTTTCGTCTCCCACACGGAGTGTGAGTTCACCTGTACCAACATCAATAATCGTTTTAGTAGTTGCTAAAAAGGGCCTTCCTAGAATTAAATGAGTGTTTCTATCCTCTTCCGTGTCTAGAACAATGAAGTCAACGAGAAATATAAATTTATCGATTTTAACTAGCACATCTTCAATAATAACCCTAGGGAATCTTATAGTTTTATCTACTAATTGAATGCTCATCCTAGTCTGTTTGGGTTTCCCAAGACCTAATTGTTTAAATATTTTGTAGGGCATGATGTTGATATTAGCCCCTAAATCAGCTAATGCATTATTAACATCTAAACTACCAATTAAGCAAGGAATCGTAAAACTCCTTGGATCTTTTAGTTTATTCGGTAGCTTATTTTGTAGAATAGCTGAGCACACTGCGTTTAGCTCTACATGCGACGCCTCGTCCAACTTTCGCTTATTTGCTAAAAGCTCCTTTAAAAACTTCATTGTGTTTGGCATCTGTGATAGGGCTTCAATAAACAGTAAGTTAATATGTAATTTTTTAAGAGTTTAAGGAATTTACCAAATTGTTCATCTAAGCGGTGTTTCCTTGTCGCGTTGGGCTATGACACAAGAGGTTTATATTCGACATTCACTGATTTGTTTTTATTATGACCTACCTCACCTTGACCTTTACTTACCATAGTGTCTTGCCTTGGTTCTGGCTCAGGCTCAAGAACTCTTTCGTTATCTTGAATATCAATTGCATTGAGCTATTCCCTTGGGTTGAGTTCAGTATTACTTGGCAAGCTACCTTGTGGTCATTCGGAGATTAGTTTGGAAAGCTGGCCTCTCTGTGTTTCGAGCCCTTGGATTAACACTTGTTGATTTTTAAGTGCTGTCTCAGTGTTCTGGAAACAAGTTTCTGACATCGAGATAAAATTTGTGAGCATCTCTTCAAGGTTTGGCTTCTTTTCTTGTTGATAGGGTGGTTGTTGAAAACCCGGAAGATGTTATGGTCTTTGATGTCCTTGACCGCCCCACGAGAAATTGGGATGGTTCCTCCAACCTGCATTATAAGTGTTACTGTATGGGTTATTTTGGGATTGAGAGTTATTGTTACCATATATTGGACTTGTTCCTCCTCAATGCTAGGGTTGAAGGGTTGATGCTCTGTGCATGCTCCTCCTCCATTCGTCTTGCATCTCATTACTGGATGTACCTGAGTAGAACCAAGTAAACCATCAATCTTTTTATTTAGAAGTTCTACCTGATTTGACAACATAGTAATCGAGTCGATGTTATAAACGTCTGCTGTTTTAGTTGACTTAGTCCTCATGACTTGCCACTTATAGTTATTTAGTGATATCTCCTCTATAAACTCATAGGCATCTTCAGGTGTTTTATTATTGATGGTTCCGCCAGCAGCTGCGTCAACCATTTGTCAAGTCGAAGGATTTAGGCCATTATGGAACGTTTGAACCTATAGCCAAAGTGGTAACCCGTGGTGAGGGCACCTTCTCAAAAGGTCCTTGTATCTCTCTCATGCATCGTAGAGTGTTTCTAAATCCATCTGCACAAAAGAAAAGATATCATTACGTAATTTAGCCATTTTAGCCGGCGGAAAATATTTTAGTAAAAATTTTTTGGTCATTTGTTCCCAAGTAGTAATTGACCCTCGTGGTAACGAGGTTAACTACTGTTTAGCTTTGTTCCTCAATGAAAAGGGAAACAACTGAAGATGTATGGCGTCATCAGAAACGCCATTGATTTTAAATGTATCGCATAGCTCCAAAAAGTTTGCTAAGTGAGCGTCGGGATCTTCATCCTGCAAACCATCAAACTGAACAAACTGTTGTATCATTTGAATTGTGTTAGGTTTCATTTCAAAAGTATTTGCAGCTGCAATAGGTCTAACTATGCTCGATTCAGTTCCTGTTAAAGAAGGTTTAGCATAATCATACTTAGTGTGTGGAGCAGGATTTCGATTAACCGCAATTGCAGGAGGTAGCTAATTGTCTTGGTTTTCAGCCATCTCTTCTGTTAGGGGTTGAGTATCGTCCTCTTGCTCATTCTCTGTGTATCTAAAGCTTCACCTTATTTCTCTTTGGTTTCTACAAACTGTGCAATCGATTTCTTCGTAAAAAAGCAGTGGTCCTGACGGGTTTCTTCTAGTCATAAACTATAAAAACCTGCCAAGAAAAAAAAGTAAATTAATAAGTAATAATAATAACTAAATTAAATTAAATTGCAAGAAGAATAAATGGCTAAAGTAATAAAAATTGAGCGTTCCTAATATCTTAGTTCCCTGGCAATGGCGCCAAAAACTTGATCGCGTGATTTCGTGATAGGTTTTAAATATTTATAATTAATTGTTCTTGAAACTAACTATTATCGTGATGTAGGCAAGCGTACCTATCGAATAGTAGTATAGTTTTAGCAAGACCGGATTGTCGAATCCAAAGGAACTAAAAGTACTAGTAATGACTGTCTTTTTATTATCTAGCTTAAGAATAAAGAGTTTTTTTTAACTAATTAATTATCTAAACTAAGAATTCACAGAGAATGAAATTGGAGAATTTCTTTTTGGAAAATCAATTGAATTAAGACAATACCTAAGGAAAACTCCACCTAGACTGTACTTGTTATTCTGGCTTCGAATAAGACGATTTATTCATTTAACTTGTTCCGTAGAGATCCCTAAGCTATGTTATTATCCCTATTCAAGAATAATAACGTCTAATCCCTAGATTGAATCATTGAGACCTTTCTCTAATTAACACCCTAGGGTTGCATTAACTCGATCTATGGATCCCCTTATTAGGTTTCACCCTAATCCGACAAAATCTTGTCACCCTATGTCTAGGCGCGCAAACAACTCCGCTTAATTATGACAAATGTACTATTAGACAAGGTCTATTCCTCCTCTGAATAAGACCTTATCTTGAATCAGTATCCTGGGATATCAAAACAAGAATTAAGAACACATAATTAAGAACAAGTTAAATATTTATCATACAATTCAGAAAATATTAACAAGATTCATCTTAGGTTTCTTTCCCTTTAGGTATTTAGGGGTTTTAGTTCATAACTAAATAAGAAAACATCTTAGAATAATAAAGAATACAAAACATAAAGAAAACCCAAAACTCCTGAAGGGGAATTTGAAGAGCGATCTTCAGTCTTGATAATGAATCCGGCTTCTGAGATGGATCAATCAGCTTCCTTGGAGTAATTCCTTGCTCCCCTCTATACCTCCCTTTTCTTCCTCCTCTAAGGTGTATTTATAGGCTTTGAAAAGCCTAAGAGCCCTCAAAATTAGCCTTTTTCGAATTGGACTCAACTTGGGCTCGGCAGGGACACGCCCGTGTGCGATTACTTCAGGCCGTGCTCGAGCCTGCCAAATTGACACGATCGAGTGGTCTGCCCATGTGAGGAGGTCCAGGCCGTGTTGATTTCGTACTTTGGCCCGTTTCTCGTTCCTTTTGCTCTCTCGTTTCTCATTCCTTTTGCTCTCCTATGCTCTCTTAAGTATAAAACATGAAATTAAAGCATTAGGAGCATCGAATTCACCAATTCTAATGGAAAATCATCCATAAAATGCGTTAAGCATAGGGTAAAAATATGTATAAATTACGGTTTATCAAACCAGCTTCGGGGCAAGCTATACTTGAAACTGGTTTTGAGCCCTTGGTTCAAGCGCTGATTGGGGCATTTCAAAGTAGAGCTACTGGGAACCCTACCCTAATTCCTAGAGGGTTGCCACTTGAAAGACTTCGAGCTTTGGGTGGTAAAGAATTCTGGAGAGCTGATCCGACCATTGTTGAATATTATTTAGAGAGTGTTGAAAGGATCATTCAACAAATGTGATGCTCAGATAATGAGAAGTTTGGCTACACTATATCCTTACTAAATGGTGAAGCTCATTGTTATGGAATACGGTAAAGAGAGGGACCGTTACTGATCACCTGACTTGGGAGTTCTTTTTGGAGTCTTTCCAAAAGAAGTACTCGGGAGAGCATTACTTGGATGCTAGAAAGAGGGAGTTTTTGAATCTGGTCCAGGAAAGTATGTCACTGGTTGAGTATGAGTCCGAGTTTGTGCAGTTCAGCTAGTATGCTCCAGAGATGGTGTTCTTTGAGAAAGAGAGGTGTAAGAGGTGTAGATTTGGGTATATCTAGTAGCGTAGAGCACTGAGGCCTTCGATGATTTGGTAGAGAAACGTAAGGAAATTAAGGAGACACTTATTGAGCCACCAAGACCAATTGTATCTGTGTCTAAAAAGAGGGGCTCCGATCTGTCAAGACTATCGAAAAGGCCAGGCAAGAGTGGTCGTGATTTTGGAAGTCTGATCGGGGTGCTTGACGGGACTCTCGACCGAGCCAGACTAGACCACAAAGTGCTACAGTAGTGTCTAAGGGATGATTAACTGAGGTAGCAACTTGTGAACATTGTGGAAGTAGGCACCCGAAAGTATGTTGGAGAGTATCAGGGGTGTGCCTTCGTTGTGGGTCAATAGAGCATTGGTTATGGGATTGCTTGAAGAGAGTTGAGTTGGCTCAGACTACCGCACCTATTAGAGGATGAGCTCGAGGTCGTGGTGGTAACGGGAAACCAATGGGTTAGAGGGCAGTTACTCATACAGTAGCTACACCGACTAAGTCTGGTGGACCCACTATTTTTTTACGCTATGAGGGAGCCGCAGGACCTTGAGACAATGGATGTGATTGCAGGAACATTCATATTGAGATCCTTTTCTTTATTTTTGTTAGTAGATTTAGGTTCCACACGTTCATATATCGTGAGTGATTTGACTAGTGAGTTTGGTATTCTGGTCGAGACTGTTAATGTAACAGTCCATTTTTGACCCTAGTCGGAATAGTAGTTTCGGGACCACAAATTCGAGTTTGAAGAATATTTTAATATTATTTTCTGTGTCTATGATATGTGAATTTACATCTGTGAAATTTCTGTGATTTAATTTGTCTATTTCTGTGCTTAATCATGAAAAAAGATTAAATCACGTAAAGTGTAAAAGTTGAATGCTAAATGTTAAAGCACCTAATTGGCTTGGCTTTTAAAATATGGGTCCTTGCATGTCAAATTTACCATTTATGTTAATGGTGGACAATTATGGACATGTTAGGTAAGTTTAATGAATTATAACTAAAGGGTATTTTGGTCAATTGTAAATTAAACATATGTTAAATAATTATAACATAAAATGGTATTCATTTTTACCATTCTCTTAGCAAATTGAAGTAAGAAAAAGAATCAAATTGGGGTTTTGATATTCGGCTAACCTAATCCTTGATTAAGGTATGAATTTTTGTCTGTTTTTGATAATTTCTACGTTTCTGTGATCGTTGCTTCGTGTTCTTCAAAGCCCATGTTTGAATTTATGTTTCTGTTGAAGATTTCATGAAATTTCATTGTTGATATCATGGGTGTTGTGATGTTTTTGAATGAATTATGAATGCTTGGTAGATGGTTCATAAGTTTTGTCTTTGAGCTTTTGATGAAATTGAGCTATTTGAGTTAAATTTTGGCAATGAGGTTTTGAAGGACTAAATTGTGAATTGAACATTTTGTAAGGGCTTATATAGAAGCCATGAAAATTCGGCTAGCCCTTGTTGTAAAGAAATTTTGCATATTGGTGATTTTGTGAAAAATGGACTAAATTGTCAAAGTGTGAAAATGTAAGGGCTAAAATGTAAAGTGCCCTAAATATGTGTATATGGATTAAATCGAATGAAATGAATGATTTAATGGTTGAATTTGTATTGTATTAGATCAAGAACAAAGAAAATCAAACTTAGATCGGGGAAAGTCCAAAATAGTTGAATAGTCGACTCGTTTTATCCGAAATCTGTTCGAGGTAAGTCAAATTACAATTACGTGTTAATTGAAATAAATTCTGTAAATATAAACTGTAATCTGTATTGGATGGCCATGAGAGCCTGATGAATGGATTTCGAATAAATTCTGATAATATGATAGTATCTGAAAGGCTCTGTATGTTTCTGAAGAAAAGTTGACATCTGTCTGAGACATCGTGTAAGACCATGTCTGGGACACAGGCCTCGGTTGAGATTTACGTGTAAGACTATGTCTGGGACATTGGCATCGTATCTGATTTTGTGTAAGACCTTGTCTGGGACAGAGGCATCGATATTGAATTACATGTAAGATCACGTCTGGGACGTTGGCATTGTACTTGATTATGAGCATCTGTATCATTTTTGACCCGTCTAAATATAGCGTACGAAATATGAGATTGAGAATATGAATTGTATAACCTATGCAGGTATGTTTGTATCATACTAAATTTCTGAATATGAAAAATTCTGTCTTTGTGAAATATGTATGGAAATGAAGCATGACATATATGCCAACAAAGGAGCATGGTTAAGTTTATGAATTATTTTATGAAATGGTTATGAATCTATATAGTTGAATAGTATATATATGCTTTAGTAGTTAGACCAATTGTATTTGGCTTACTAAGCTCTTTGTAGCTTACTCTGTTGATCAGAAACGCAAAGAGTTTCTTGAGCTTAAACAAGGCTGTATGTCTGTTATTGAATACGAACGTGAATTTTTGAGATTGAGCCAGTATGCCCGTGAATGTGTATCGAATGAAGTAATAATGTGCAAAATGTTTGAATATGGACCAAACGAAGATATCCGTCTGTTAGTTGGAATTCTGGAAATTAAAGAAATGGTTGTGCTCGTTGAGCGATCTTGTAAAGTTAAAGAATTAAGTAAAGAGAAAAGAAAAGCTGACTCTGAAGCTAGAGATGCTAGAAAGAGATCTTCGAGTAGATCTTATCAGTGTATGTCAAAGAAATTCCAAGATGATCAAAGCCATCCAAATGCTAATGTGGGACATTCAAACCGAGATCGAGCTAGATCGTATTCAAACTTCAGAGTCCCTGCTACTTCTGTTGCAAGTGTCAGGAATGTTCGATTTGAGAGACCTGAATGTAAACACTATGGTAAAAGATATCCGAGAAATTATAGATTGAATGACCGAGCCTATTTCGGATGTGGATCTTTGGACCATTTTGTAAAAGATTGCTTTGAACCTGCTGAGCAAGAGAATGTACATAATCTGAGACCGAGCAACACCTCAACTAAAGGTAGACTTTCCAGAAATGCAAGAAATGCAAGTAGTGGTCAAAGAGCTACTGGAGATACTATTGTTAGATTTGAGGCCAGAGCACTTGCTAGAGCCTATGCTATCCGAGCTCGTGAGGAAGCCTCATCTCCAGACGTGATTACTGGTACTTTTACTCTTTATGATACTTTTGTGATTGCATTGATAGATCCTGGATCAACGCATTCTTATATCTGTATAAATTTAGTGCATAGTAAGACTTTACCTATAGAGTCTACTAAATTCGTAATTAGAGTATCGAACCCCTTAGGCAAAAGTGTCTTAGTTGATAAAGTCTGCAAGAATTGCCCATTAATGTTACGAGATATTTGTTTTCCTGCTGATCTGATGCTTTTACCTTTTGATCAATTTGACATAATTCTGGGAATGGATTGGTTAACTTTGCATGATGCTATTGTAAATTGCAAACGAAAAATCATTAATTTAAGGTGTAATAATGATGAAATAATCCGAATTGAGTCTAGTGATTTGAATAGACTACCAGCTGTGGTATCTGCAACGAAAATACGGAAATACATGAAGAAAGGTTGTGAAGCCTACTTAGCTTATGTGTTAGATTCAAAAGTTATTGATAAGAATGTTGAATCAGTGCCTGTTGTCTGTGAATTCTCTAATGTGTTTCCTGAAGAACTACCGAGTTTGCCTCTGATTCGAGAAGTCGAGTTTGGCATTGAGTTAGTACTTAGTACTAATCCAATTTCAATAACTCCGTATAGAATGGCTCTGACCGAGTTAAAGGAATTAAAATCTCAGATGCAAGAATTGATCGATCGAAGATTTGCTAGACCGAGTTTCTCACCTTGGGGTGCTTCTCTTCTGTTTGTAAAAAAAGAAAGATGGCACAATGAGAATGTGTATTGATTATAGACATCTTAATAAAGTGACTGTAAAGAACAAATATCCTCTGCCTAGAATTGATACTTATTCGATCAGTTGAAAGGTGCTACTGTATTTTCAAAAATAGATCTGAGATCGGGTTACTATCAGTTGTGGGCAAAGGACTCTGGCATTCCGAAAACTGCTTTCAGAATGAGGTACAGGCATTATGAATTTTCAGTTATGCCTTTTGGTTTAACGAATGCACCTGTTGTATTTATGGACTTAATGAATAGAATTTTCAGATCGTATCTAGATCAATTTGTTGTTGTATTCATTAATGATATATTGATTTATTCACATGATGAATCTGAGCATGCTGAACATCTGAAAATAGTGCTACAGACTCTGCGAGATAAACAGTTGTATGCAAAGTTTAGTAAATGTGAATTCTGGTTGTGAGAAGTTGGTTTTCTGGGTCATATTGTATCAGCTTCCGGTATCCGAGTTGATCCGAGTAAGATTTCAGTTATTCTGAATTGGAAGCCTTCGAGGAATGTATATGAAGTCTGCAGTTTTCTAGGACTTCCTGGTTACTACAGACGATTTATAAAAGATTTCTTTGTGATAGCAACTCCTTTGACAAAATTGCTTCAGAAAGATATGAAATTTGAATGGTCTGAGAAATGTCAGAAAAGTTTTAATCGGTTAAAAGCTTTATTAACTGAAGCTCCGGTATTGGTACAAACTGAGTCAGGTAAAGAATTCGTTGTTTACAGCGATGCTTCGTTGAATGGACTCGGTTGTGTTTTAATGCAAGAAGGAAAAATTGTTGCTTATGCTTCGAGACAGTTGAAGCCGCATGAGAAGAACTATCCAACACACGACCTTCAGTTAGCTGCCATTGTATTTGCTTTGATGATCTGGCGTCACTATCTGTTTGGTGATAAATGTCACGTGTTTTTTGATCATTAAAGTCTAAAATATTTAATGACGCAAAAAGACTTGAATCTGCGACAGAGAAATGGTTAGAACTGTTAAAAGATTACGAACTTGTGATTGTTTATCACCCGAAAAAAGCAAATATGGTTGCTGATGCTTTGAGTTAAAAATTATTATTTGCAGTGAATGCTTATTTGGATCTGTCTGATGATGGTTTAGTTTTAACTGAATTAAAAGCGAGACCTTTGTTTTTACAATAGATTATCGAAGCTCAGAAGGTTGATAATGAGATTATGGTTAAACGAACTCAGTGTAATTCTGATTTTGATTCTGAATTCTGAATAGATGTTGATGACTGTCTGAGATTCAGAAATAGACTTTGTGTTCCAATAAATCCGGATTTAATTCAAACAATTTTGAGTGAAGCTCACAGTAATAGATTTTCTGTACATCTGGGAAGTACGAAAATGTATAACGATTTGAAACAACTATATTGGTGGCTGGGAATGAAAAGAGATATTTCTAACTTTGTTTTGAAATGTTTAATCTATCAGCAAGTTAAAGCTGAACATCAGGTGCCATCTGGGTTATTACAACCGATTATGATTCCGGAATGGAAATGGGATCGAGTGACCATGGATTTTGTTTCGGGTTTACCTTTGTATCTGAAAAAGAAAGACGCAATTTGGGTTGTAGTTGATCATTTGACGAAATCAGCTCATTTTATTCCGATTCAGTTTGATTATTCGCTTGATAAGCTAGCTGAGTTGTATATTTCTGATATTGTGAGATTGCATGGTGTGCCATTGTCAATAGTGTCTGATAGAGACCCGAGATTTACATCGCGATTCTGGAAGAAATTGCAAGATGCTATGGGTACTAAATTGCATTTTAGCACTGCTTTTCATTTGCAAACTGAAATCTGAACGGATTATTTAGATACTTGAGGATATGTTGAGATGTTGCATTCTCGAGTTTGAAGGTGTGTGGGAATAGTATCTACCTTTGATTGAATTTGCCTATAATAAGTGCTTTGAATCGAGTATCAAAATGGCACCGTATGAAGCTTTATACGGTAGAAAGTGTAGAACTCCATTATACTGGTCTGAGCTCAGTGAGAATAAGATTCACGGGGTTGATTTGATCAAAGAAAAAGAACAAAAAGTGAAAGTAATTCGAGATAGTTTGAAAGCTACCTCTGATCATCAGAAATCTTATGCCAATTTAAAATGAAAAGATATTGAATTTGAGATCAGTGATAAAGTGTTTCTGAAAGTATCTCCGTGGAAGAAACTGTTTTGATTTGGTAAAAAGGGGAAGCTGGGTCTGAGGTTCATTGGACCGTATGAAATCACCAAGCCAGTTGGGCCGGTTGCTTATAAATTGAGGCTACCATCTGAGTTAGAAAAGATACATAATGTATTTCACGTATCGATACTTTGACGGTACAGATCTGATCCGTCCTATGTGATATCCCCTTCTGAAATTGAGATTCAATATGATTTGACTCATCCATATTTTAGCCCGTGAGATTAAAGAATGGCGTAATAAGAGAATCTCGTTAGTCAAAGTGCTGTGGCATAGACACGGAGTAGAAGAGGCTACGTGGGAGCCGGAGGATGCAATGAAATAGCAATATCCGAACCTGTTTAATGGTAAGATTTTCGGGGACGAAAATCCCTAAGGGGGGAGAATTGTAATAGTCCAGTTTTGACCCTAGTTTGAATAGTGGTTTCGGGACCATAAATCTGAGTCTAAAAAATATTTTAATATTATTTTCTGTGTCTATGATATTTGAATTTACATCTGTGAAATTTCTATGATTTAATTTGTCTGTTGCTATGCTTAATCATGAAAAAGGATTAAATCGCGTAAAGTGTAAAAGTTGAGTGCTAAATGTTAAAGCACCTAATTGGCTTGGCTTTTGAAATATGGGTCCTTGCATGTCAAATTTACCGTTTATGTTAATGGTGGACAATTATGGACATGTTAGGTAAGTTTTAATGAATTATAACTAAAGGGTACTTTGGTCAATTGTAAATTAAACATATGTTAAATAATTATAACATAAAATGGTATTCATTTTTACCATTCTCTTGGCTGATTGAAGCAAGAAAAAGAATCAAATTGGGGCTTTGATATTCGGCTAGCCTAATCCTTGATTAAGGTATGAATTTTCGTTCATTTTTTATAATTTCTACGTTTTTGTGATCGTTGCTTCGTGTTCTTCAAAGCCCATGTCTGAATTTCTCTTTCTGTTAAAGATTTCATGAAATGCCATTGTTGATATCATGAGTGTTGTGATGTTTTTGAATGAATTATGAAGGCTTGGGAGATGGTTCATAAGTTTTGTCTTTAAGCTTTTGATGAAATTGAGCTATTTGGGTTAAATTTTGAAAATGAGGTTTTGAAGGACTAAATTGTGAATTGAAATGTTGTAGGGGCTTATATAGAAGCCATGAAAATTCGGCTAGCCCTTGTTGTAAAGAAATTTTGCATATTGGTGATTTTGTGAAAAATGGACTAAATTGTCAAAGTGTGAAAATGTAAGGGCTAAAATGTAAAGTGCCCTAAATATGTGTATATGGATTAAATTGAATGAAATGAATGATTGAATGGTTGAATTTGTATTGTTTTAGATCAAGAACAAAGAAAATCGGACTTAGATCAGGGGAAGTCCAAAATAGTTGAATAGTCGACTCATTTTATCGAAAATCCCTCTGAGGTAAGTGAAATTACAATTACGTGTTAATTCAAATAAATTCTGTACTGTAATCTGTATTGGATGGCCATGAGAGCCTGATGAATGGATTTCGAATAAATTCTGATAATATGATAGTATCCGAAAAGCTCTGTATGTTTCTGAAGAAAAGTTGACATCTGTCTGAGACATCGTGTAAGACCGTGTCTGGGACACAGGCCTCGATTGAGATTTACGTATAAGACCATGTCTGGGGCATTGGCATCGTATTTGATTTTGTGTAAGACTCTGTTTGGGACAGAAGCATCGATATTGAATTACATGTAAGACCATGTCTGGGATGTCGGCATTGTACTTGATTATGAGCATTTGTATCGTTTCTAACCCTTCTGATTATAGCGTATGAAATCGGAGATTGAGTATATGAATTGTATAACCTATGCAGGAACATTTGTATCGTACTAAATTTCTGAATATGAAAAATTATGTCTCTGTGAAATATGTATGGAAATGAAGTATGACATATATGCCAACAAAGGGGCATGGTTAAGTTTATGAATTATTTTATGAAATGGTTATGAATCTATATAGTTGAATTGTATATATATGCTTTAGTAGTTAGACCAATTGTATTTGGCTTACTAAGCTCTTTGTAGCTTACTCTGTGAGTTTATTGTCTGTTTTACAGTTATCGTAGCTACTGAAGGCCCGGGGATAGTCGAGGATTGTCACCACACTATCGATCTCATTTTGGTACTTTTGAAAGTGTAAATATTTTAAAGTATGGCATGTATAGGCTAGAAGGTCTATGTGTATAAGTTTTGATGTGTATATATTATGAGTTGGCTAACAATGATGAGTTGTGTATAGTTTTGGTGTATGTTTGTAATGTGCTAAGTTCTAATGTGTTTTGGTCATTTTTAAGCATGAAATTGGTTGGAGATTTTGGTATGAATGTTGTATATTATTGCTTGTAGGATTGGACCCAAAAAGGGGTGGCAAATTGGCTTTAATCAAGGCAGCTTGGTGCCACACGGTCAGGGTACACAGACGTGCCTTGTGGCTGTGTAAGAAAAGTAGTATTCTTCTAAGAATCACATGGTCTCGACACACGGGCGTGTCATATAGCCGTGGGCTAAAGTCAGGAGCTAGCTAAGTATCACACGGCCATAGTACACAGGCGTGCCTATTAGCTGTGTGAAAAAGTCAGTATAGGACCTATTTTTGGCACGACTGGTTCAAATGGGCATGTCTAGTGCCCGTGTGTACCACACGGCCTAGTCACACAGGCGTGTGACTTTAACAGTTTGAAAGAATTGGTTAAGTTCTGAAAATTTTGAATAAGTTCGGTTTAGTTCCGACCTTTCTTTAAATGTGTATTTTAGGTCTGACCATAATTAGAGATGTTTGTTTATGAGATGATGTTAAATAGTATCTGTGAGTCTGAATTGGTTCGAAATGTTCTGTCTATTTGGTAATGCCCCGTAACCCGAATCCGATGTCGGTTACGGGTTAGGGGTGTTATAGTTAGCCAAGGTATGATTGTGACGAGCTCTTTGGGAGAGAGTGTTCTAGTTGATTGGGTCTATCAGAGGTGTCCGTTGACAATCCCAGGGTATGTTTTTCTCGTGGATTTGATGGAGTTGTTGTTTCGTGGGTTCGATGTGATTCTCTGAATGGATTGGCTAACTGAGCATAGGGAAAAGATAGATTTTGAGCCAAAGCAATTGACTTTGAGGGTTAAATATGGATTGGAAATTGTGGTCATTAGGGAGAGACCCGAATTTCTTTCCAATGTGATATCAACGATCAAGGCTGAAAAGTTGTTAAGTAAAAGTTGTGAAGCTTAACTAGCCTATGTGCTTAATTTAGGAAGTAAGGATTTGAGGGTTCAGGATATCTACATTGTGAGGGATTTTCTTGATGTGTTTCCGAAGGAGCTACCTGATTTACCGCTAGATCGGGAAGTTGAGTTCGGTATTGAGGTGTATCTTGGTACCACACTAATGTCCATCGCACCTTGTCGTATGGCACTGAAAAAACTCAAAGAGCTGAAGATCAAGTTGTAAGAGTTGTTGGATCGAGGGTCTATTCGACTGAGCGTATCACCTTGGGGTGCACCGGTGTTGTTTGTAAAGAAGAAAGACGGTACCTTAAGGTTGTGTATTGATTATCGACAACTGAACAAGTTAACCATCAAGAACAAGTATTTGTTGCCTTGAATTGATGACCTATTTGATCAGTTCAGGGGAGAGATAGTGATTTTGAAGATTGATTTGAGGTTTGGCTATTATTAGCTCAAGGTTAAAGAGGCTTGATATACTGAAGACTACGTTCAGGACTCGGTATGGGAATTATGAGTTTCCAGTTATGCCGTTTGGATTAATTAATGCACCTGTAGCATTTATGGACCCGATGAACAGAGTTTTCCACTCATATCTAGATTAGTTTGTAGTTTTATTTATAGATGACATTCTTGTGTATTCCTAAACCGAGGCTGACCATGATGCACATCTACGGGATTGTTCTTTAGATTCTTTGTGAGAAGCAGCTGTATGCATGTAACACCCCGTACCCGAGACCGTTGCCGGAGTCGGACACGAGGGGTTCACAGACTAAATTCGCTTACTATCGCAGTCCATTTTAAAAATTTCCAGGCAGTTGGCTAACTGCGTCACTGTCACCTTAAAATCATATCTTGAGTTTCACAACTCGAAAATCAGTTTTGTAATTTTTCCCTGAAACTAGACTCATATGCCCATCTACATATTTTTTTATAGAATTTTTGGTTAGGCCAATTAGTACAGTTTATTAGTCAAAGTCTCCCATGTTACAGGGATCGACTATACTGACCTTTGCACATTACGACTTGGATATCTCCCTGTACAGGGCTTCAATACTGATGTAGTTTGTTTCTATAGAAACTAGACTCAAAAGGGAATCTATGCATATATCGCATGACTTCTAATTATCTCTGGTTAGTTTATAATGAATTTCCAAAGTCGGAACAGGGAATCCAGAAACCGTTCTGGCCCTGTCTCACGAGAACCTGAATATCTCTTAACATACTGTCCATATGATCGTTTCGTTACTTTCCTATGAAAATAGATTCATCAAGGTTCATTTACATAATTTATTCACTATTTAATTTCATTCCTACTATTTTTAGTGATTTTTCACATCCACAACACTGCTGCTGCCAGCATCTGTTTTTAAGGTAAACTTTACCTATTTCATGATCCTCCATGGATCAACTAGAGTTTGTCATACATATTCCAAAGGTGATCAAGAATAACCCTTCCCATGGCTAACCGTTACCAACATTTCCATACCTCTCGACGGACAACATACAAAACAATTATAATGCTATGATCAAAGTATATTGAAGCCATTTTCGCATGGCTATCCAAATTTACACAAAACCGAAGGGTACATGACCAACAACAAAAGGGTAGTCCTATACATGCCATTTTCAGAGTTCAACCAAAAGTGTACCAAAAGGGCTTTGATAGTGTGGGCGACTTCGACTTCAAAATCCCGAGTCCGATAGCTGAAGAACCAAAATCTATAAAACAGAGAATCAAAGAAACGGAGTAAGCATTAAATGCTTAGTAAGTTTTGAGCAAAGAGTTTAGACACAACCAAAGTATAGCATTCATGTAGCTAAACGGATAATTTCATATGCACAAATTTTCAATATCATACTTACTTCACATTACCAACCCTTATGTTCATACACAAAAGATCAACTTAGCCAAAGGCCGGTAGCTCATTTATCAACTGAGCGAATACTTATTTGTAAGGGCTCAACTAATTCAAAGCACATACGAAACATACCTAAATGCTGGGATGTTACAAGCGTATTAACTGAAATTTTTACAGCAAGATCGTTCATTCCCGAATCACGTACCTTCGGAATTTAACCGGATATAGCTACACGTTCAAATGCCTTCGGGACATAGCCCGGTTATAGTAACTCGCACAAATGCCTTCGGGACTTAACCCGGATTTAGTAACTCGCACCAATGCCTTCGGGCTTAGCCCGAAATTAGTAACTCGCACAAATGCCTTCGGATCTTAGTCCGGATATGGTCACTTAGCACAAAGCCTTCGGGACTTAGCCCGGACATCATTCGAATAACCATGCACATTTAACAATAAATCATGACACATTCGTATTTCATTTTCATTAGCAAAACTCAAACACAAGACACTTATCACTCTTGCAATTTCGGCTCAATAGCCACACACAAAGAGCATGATTTTGATTTGCTTAAAACATGATCTAATCAAATCATAATTTAAGCTCTATTACTCAAGAACTTACCTCGGATGTGGTCGAGCGATTTCGACAACTATTCGATCACTTTTTCCTTTCCCTTATCCAACTGTGGTCCTCTAAGCTCTTGAGCTAATTCAAACAAATTTAACTCATTAAAGTCTCATTTTGCTAGCTTATGGCCGAATATGACAAGGAGTTTGATAGGTCATTTGGCCACCTTTTAGCTCAAATAAACAATGGTCATACGCATTTTTAATCACATCAAGCAATTTAATACAATTCATTCGAACATCAAAAGAGAAGCTCAAGGTACTCAGCCCATATATACCTTAGACATTAGAGTCACATATGTACGAAATCACGAATCGAATTCAACATACTAGCTAATATTTCCCCTTAGCCGAATTTTCTAAGTCAAGCTAAAGCCATCAATAGGCTACCTATGGCCGAACATACACATAACTTATGTACTTATTCATGTGGCCGAACATACATGTCTATGTTGGGGCCGATTGCAACACTTAATACATTCTACAAGTATGATCACTTGTATTGACTAAACACCATTTTGTTTCAAGTTCAAAACTTGGCTAATACACACATATATACACTAGTAAAGCATCCTCTCCCTTTCCATCAATTTAACACATGCATTACTCATTAATATACAAAAATTATATTCAGCCTTAGCACACAACTTGCTAGCCGATTCTTCTCCATCTAGCAACTAATACACATATGTGCTCATTCGTTAGACTCTACTTCATCTAACAACAACCATATTTTTCCCTTCTACTTCCTACCATGGCCGAATGCATCACAACACCATACCATTTCAATTTTTGGTCATGGTTAAACAAAGAACTTAATGCCTCACTCAAAAATGCTAAAAAGAAGATTCAAGAATCATCAATCCACCATCACATGCACCATTACAAAGCTTCACTTTTAGCATGCAAATGATATCAACACAAATCCACCTTAGCCGAATATCATCTCCATGACATAGTAAAGATTTGAACCATGGGCTAGCTAGAACTCAAGCTAACTACTAAAATATACATGAATCTCATGGAGCAACCTCAAACATACCTTAGCCTAGTTACATGCATGGCCGAACCTCTTCAACATTTCCTCCTTTCTTTCCTTTTGAATTTCGGTCAAGGATGTTCAAGGATGAACACACATTTTTTTCTTTGTTTTCTTTCTTCCATTCACGGCAAAGGGGGGGGCATGGATGAGACCATTTTTTTTTTCATCACTCCTCCCTTTCATTATTTAATTACCATACTCATTATTTTATTGTTTCCTCCCATGATGCACCAACACAACATGTCTATAACATGTTTTGCCCATCACCCTTTGTCCATCCTAATGTCATGGCCGGCCACTACTAGATGGGGGGGAAAAATTGACATGCAAGTCCCCCCTTTTTCAACATGCACTAATAGGTCCTCATGGTTTGATCTATCACATTTCGAAAATGTCACACATAAGTCCTATTGACTAAATTCACATGCAACTTACTAAATAGAAGCTTAAAATTTTCACACATTTATTTTAGACAATAAATATCATATTCAAACAATTTGGTGACTCGGTTTAGCGGTCCCGAAACCGCTTTCCTACTAGGGTCACTTTAGGGCTGTCACAACTCTCCCCCACTTAAGAAATTTTCGTCCCCGAAAATCTTACCGGTAAATAGGTTTGGGTATCGTTCTTTCATCGAGCTCTCGGTTTCCCAAGTAACTTCCTCGATCCCGTGTTTGAGCCATAACACCTTTACTAATGGAACCCTTTTGTTTTGCAACTCCTTCACTTCACGAGCTAGGATACGCATCGGTTCTTCTTCATAACTCATATCGGCTTGAATTTCAACCTCTGATAGGCTAATTATGTGCGATGGATCAGATCTATAGCGTCGAAGCATCGAAACATGAAAGATGTCGTGAATCTTTTCAAGTTCAGGGGGCAAAATCAATCGATACGCAACTGGACCAACTCGTTCGGAGATTTCGTACGGCCCAATGAATCTCGGACTCAACTTGCCCTTACGGCCAAATCTGAGTACCTTTTTCCAAGGCGAAACTTTAAGAAACACTTTATCTCCCACCTGATATTCAATGTCTTTTCGTTTCAAATCCGCATACGATTTCTGACGATCTGTTGCTGCCTTCAGACTTTCACGGATTACCTTTACTTTCTGTTTGGCATCTTTAATCAAATCAACTCCGAAAATTTTACTTTCACCGAGCTCGATCCAAAACAATGGTGTACGGCATTTACGACCGTACAAAGCCTCGTAAGGTGCCATCTGAATACTTGATTGAAAACTATTGTTGTAAGCGAATTCAATCAAAGGTAAATACCGTTCCCATGAACTACTGAACTCGAGGATGCAACATCTCAACATATCCTCAAGTATCTGAATTATCCGCTCAGATTGACCATCGGTTTGGGGGTGAAAAGTAGTGCTAAAATGCAGCTTGGTACCCAAAGCTTCTTGCAATTTCTTCCAAAATCGTGAGGTGAATCTCGGATCTCTATCCGACACGATAGAAATAGGTACCCCGTGTAATCTCACAATCTGAGAAACGTACAATTCAGCTAGTTTATCCAATGAAAAATCCGTACGCACGGGGATAA
The DNA here is from genome assembly GCF_007990345.1 of Gossypium hirsutum. Classification (NCBI taxonomy): domain Eukaryota; kingdom Viridiplantae; phylum Streptophyta; class Magnoliopsida; order Malvales; family Malvaceae; genus Gossypium; species Gossypium hirsutum. The sequence continues at coordinate 67,044,894 of NC_053427.1, read as the reverse complement.
AGTGAGCCGACTTAGTCAGTCTATCAACAACAACCCAAATCGCATCCTTCTTACTTGCTGACAATGGCAGTCCGGACACAAAGTCCATTGTGACTCGATCCCATTTCCACTCGGGTATCATGATCGGCTGAAGTAATCTTGAAGGCACTTGATGTTCTGCTTTCACTTGTTAACATATTAAACATCTCGAAACAAAGTCGGAGATGTCTCGTTTCATACCATGGCACCAAAACCGACGTTTCAAATCGTTGTACATTTTCGTACTCCCCGGGTGAATTGACATTCGGCTACAATGGGCTTCGTTCAGAATCATCGAAATGAGTTCCGAATTCCTTGGAACACACAAACGACTTCTGAACCTCAAACAATCATCATCATCAATTTGAAACTCCGATTCCTTGTTCGGAACACACTCAGCCCGTTTTGCAACCAATTCATCATCGACTTTCTGAGCTTCACGAATTTGATGAATCAATAATGGTTTGGCTTTTAATTCAGCTACTAACACATTGTCGGGTAGAACAGACAAGTGTACATTCATCGCTCGCAAAGAAAACAGTGATTTCTGACTTAAGGCGTCCGCAACCACATTGCCTTTCCCGGTGATAATTAATGACAAGCTCATAATCTTTCAACAACTCAAGCCAACGCCTTTGTTGCAGATTCAAGTCTCGCTGGGTCATCAAATATTTGAGACTTTTGTGATCCGAAAATACATGGCACTTCTCACCAAACAAATAATGTCGCCATATTTTCAAAGCAAATACGATGGCGGCTAGTTCGAGATCATGGGTCGGATAATTTTTCTCATGTGGCTTTAATTGTCTCGACGCATAGGCCACCACTCGACCTTCTTGCATCAATACGCAACCCAACCCAAGTAGGGATGCGTCACTATAAATGACAAACTCCTTGCCTGATTCGGGTTGCACTAAAATTGGAGCTTCAGTCAAATAAGTTTTCAGTTGATCGAAACTTTTCTGACATTTCTCCGTCCATTCGAACTTAACATCCTTTTGAAGTAGCTTCGTCATTGGTGTGGCTATCATCGAGAAACCTTTGACAAATCATCGGTAATAACCGGCGAGCCCCAGGAAGCTCTGAACTTCGGTAATATTTCTTGGAGGCTTCCAGTTAAGTATGGCTGAAATTTTGCTCGGGTCAACTCGAATACCCGATGCGGATACCACATGACCCAAGAAGCTAACCTCTCTTAACCAGAACTCACACTTACTGAACTTAGCATATAACTGCTTATCCCGCAAAATTTGCAACACTAGTCTCAGGTGCTCAGCATGTTCGGTCTCATCTCTTGAATAGACCAAGATGTCATCAATGAACACAACTACGAACCGATCCAAATATGGTCTGAAGATCCGATTCATCAAATCCATAAATACCGCAGGAGCATTAGTGAGCCCAAACGGCATCACTAAGAACTCGTAGTGACCATATCTCGTTCTGAAGGCAGTTTTGGGTATGTCCGAATCTCGAATTCGCAACTGATAATAGCCCGATCTCAAATCTATTTTTGAGAACACTGAGGCTCCCTTCAGTTGGTCGAACAAATCATCGATACGCGGTAACGGCTATTTGTTCTTTATTGTCACTTTATTCAGCTGACGATAGTCAATGCACAACCTCATGGTTCCGTCCTTCTTTTTCACGAACAATACTGGTGCACCCCAAGGTGAGAAACTTGGTCGAGCGAAACCTCTATCCGTCAATTCTTGCAACTGAGCTTTCAACTCTTTTAACTCGGTTGGTGCCATACGATACGGAGCTATCGAAATCGGCGTAGTCCCAGGTACAAGCTCAATACCAAACTCTATCTCCCGAACAGGTGGTAAACCTTGTAATTCTTCAGGAAAAACATCCGGGTATTCACAAACCACCGGCACAGATTCGGGTTTCTTTTCTAATTCTTTGTCATCAAGTACATACGCAAGGTATGCTTCGCACCCTTTTCTTACATATTTCTGGGCCAACATTGAGGATATTACAGCTGACAACCCATCCAAGTCCGTAGACTCAACTCGGATTCCTTCGTTATTTGCGCACCTCAAATCAATAGTCTTGCTTTTGCAATTCACAACCGCATCATGCACGGTCAACCAATCCAACCCGAGAATAACATCAAATTCATCAAACGGCAAAAGCATCAAGTCCGCCGGAAAACAGGAACCTCGAATTACTAGGGGACATTTCTTACACACTTTGTCGACAAGCACGTAACGACCCAAGGGATTTGACACCCGAATTACGAACTCAGTAGACTCAATAGGTAAAGTCTTACTGGATGCTAAGGTTTCACATATGTAAGAATGAGTAGAACCGGGGTCAATCAAAGCAATTACATTAGTATCAAAGAGAGTAAAAGTACCGGTAATAACATCAGGCGAAGAAGCATCCTCACGGGCACGTATAGCATAAGCTCTAGCAGGCGCACGAGCCTCGGATCTGGTCGTAGCATCTCTAGATCCTCTCTGACCACCACTAGCATTGCCCGTATTTCTAGATGGTCTACCTCGAGCAGTGGTAGCACCCGGTTTTCCACTCTGATTTACATTCTGTTCAGACAACCTCGGGCAACCTTTAATGAAGTGGTCAACTGATCCGCACTTGTAACAGGAGCGGTCATGGAATCTACAACTCCCCGAATGCCATTCACCGTAATATCGACATTCCGTTCTGTCTCGACGTTCATTCCCAACACTGGCGACCGAAGTGCCTCGTGTACCCACAGGGGGTCGATCACGATCTCGTCTAAAAAGGCCCGAAGTGCCTCTAGACCGGCCCACATCATCTCGAAATTTCTTCGATCCCTGTTGAAGAGACTTTCCCGAGGATCTTTTACGAAACTCTCCAGTTCCCACATCAACCTTTTGTTTTTCTTTTCTAAGCTCTTCTGCTTTACAAGCTCCCTCGACAAGTACTACGAACTCTCGTATTTCAAGAATGCCAACGAACATTTTTATATCTTCATTCAGCCCATCCTCGAAGCGTTTACACATGATAGCCTCGGACGAAACACATTCCCGAGCGTATCTACTAAGTCTAACAAATTTTCGCTCGTAATCAGTAACTGACATAAAACCTTGCTTAAGCTCAAGAAATTCCTTCCGTTTTTGATCAACAAATCTCTGACTGATATACTTTTTCCGAAACTCAGTTTGGAAAAACTCCCAAGTTACTTGCTCTCGGGGCACAACAGAAGTCAGAGTACTCCACCAATAGTAGGCAGAATCACGTAGCAAGGAGATAGTACACTTTAGGCACTCATCGGGTGTGCAAGATAGCTCGTCGAGTACCCGGATAGTGTTGTCCAACCAAAATTCAGCTTGCTCGGCATCATCGCTGTCCGTAGCTTTAAATTCAGTAGCCCCATGTTTTCGGATTCTGTCAACTGGGGGCTTATTTGACCTTATTTGGTCAGTTTCCGGAGGTATTGTAGGTGCGGGGGTTGTATTAGTCGGGAATGGAGGTTGTGGAACAGCCGTATTAGTTCGAATGTATTGGTTGAACCAATCATTCATCACGCTATAGAAAGCTTGTCTAGCTTCATCATTCGGATTACTAGCATTAGGTTGAGAGTCCGCCGGCGCTGTCCCTTGTGCGGGAGCAGGCACTACACTCTCAAGATCATCAGCTACCGCTCGGTCGGGATTGGGATCCATTACTATAAATAAACACATTTGCAAATGTCAGAAATCACCACACTATCAAATAATCACATAAAATGGCATGTATAGCTAGACCCAACGCATTACGGTAGTCCTAGAATCGACTAAACCGTAGCTCTGATACCAATAAAATTGTAACACCCCGTACCCGAGACCGTTGCTGGAGTCGGACACGAGGGGTTCACAGACTAAATTCGCTTACTATCGCAGTCCATTTTAAAAATTTCCAGGCAGTTGGCTAACTGCGTCACTGTCACCTTAAAAATCATATCTTGAGTTTCACAACTCGAAAATCAGTTTCGTAATTTTTCCCTGAAACTAGACTCATATGCCCATCTACATATTTTTTTCTAGAATTTTTGGTCAGGTCAATTAGTACAGTTTACTAGTCAAATTCTCCCATGTTACAGGGATCGACTACACTGATCTTTGCGCATTACGACTTGGATATCTCCCTGTACAGGGCTTCAATACTGATGTCGTTTCTTTCTATAGAAACTAGACTCAAAAGGGAATCTATGCATATATGGCATGACTTCTAATTATCTCTGGTTAATTTATAATGAATTTCCAAAGTCAGAACAGGGAATCCAGAAACTGTTCTGACCCTGTCTCACGAGAACCTGAATATCTCTTAACATACTATCCATATGATCGTTTCGTTACTTTCCTATGAAAATAGATTCATCAAGGTTAGTTTACATAATTTATTCACTATTTAATTCCATTCCTACTATTTTTAGTGATTTTTCACATCCACAACACTGCTGCTGCCAGCATCTGTTTTTAAGGTAAACTTTACCTATTTCATGATCCTCCATGGATCAACTAGAGTTTGTCATACATATTCCAAAGGTGATCAAGAATAACCCTTCCCATGGCTAACCGTTACCAACATTTCCATACCTCTCGACAGACAACATACAAAACAATTATAATGCTATGATCAAAGTATATTTTAGCCATTTTCGCATGGCTATCCAAATTTACACAAAACCGAAGGGTACATGACCAACAACAAAAGGGTAGTCCTATACATGCCATTTTCAGAGTTCAACCAAAAGTGTACCAAAAGGGCTTTGATAGTGTGGGCGACTTCGACTTCAAAATCCAGAGTCCGATAGCTGAAGAACCAAAATCTATAAAACAGAGAATCAAAGAAACGGAGTAAGCATTAAATGCTTAGTAAGTTTTGAGCAAAGAGTTTAGACACAACCAAAGTATAGCATTCATGTAGCTAAACGGATAATTTCATATGCACAAATTTTCAATATCATACTTACTTCACATTACCAACCCTTATGTTCATACACAAAAGATCAACTTAGCCAAAGGCCGGTAGCTAATTTATCAACTGAGCGAATACTTATTTGTAAGGGCTCAACTAATTCAAAGCACATACGAAACATACCTCAATGCTGGGATGTTACAAGCGTATTAACTGAAATTTTTACAGCAAGATCGTTCATTCCCGAATCACGTACCTTCGGAATTTAACCGGATATAGCTACTCGTTCAAATGCCTTCGGGACATAGCCCAGTTATAGTAACTCGCACAAATGCCTTCGGGACTTAACCCGGATTTAGTAACTCGCACCAATGCCTTCGGGCTTAGCCCGGAATTAGTAACTCGCACAAATGCCTTCGGATCTTAGTCCGGATATGGTCACTTAGCACAAAGCCTTCGAGACTTAGCCCGGACATCATTCGAATAACCATGCACATTTAACAATAAATCATGACACATTCGTATTTCATTTTCATTAGCAAAACTCAAACACAAGACACTTATCACTCTTGCAATTTCGGCTCAATAGCCACACACAAAGAGCATGATTTTGATTTGCTTAAAACATGATCTAATCAAATCATAATTTAAGCTCTATTACTCAAGAACTTACCTCGAATGTGGTCGAGCGATTTCGACAGCTATTCAATCACTTTTTCCTTTCCCTTATCCAACTGTGGTCCTCTAAGCTCTTGAGCTAATTCAAACAAATTTAACTCATTAAATTCTCATTTTGCTAGCTTATGGCCGAATATTTCAAGGATTTTGATAGGTCATATGGCTACCTTTTAGCTCAAATACATAATGGTCATACGCATTTTTAATCACATCAAGCAATTTAATACAATTCATTCGAACATCAAAAGAGAAGCTCAAGGTACTTAGCCCATATATACCTTAGACATTAGAGTCACATATGTACGAAATCACGAATCGAATTCAACATACTAGCTAATATTTCCCCTTAGCCGAATTTTCTAAGTCAAGCTAAAGCCATCAATAGGCTACCTATGGCCGAACATACACATAACTTATGTACTTATTCATGTGGCCGAACATACATGTCTATGTTGGGGCCGATTGCAACACTTAATACATTCTACAAGTATGGCCACTTGTATTGACTAAACACCATTTTGTTTCAAGTTCAAAACTTGGCTAATACACACATATATACACTAGTAAAGCATCCTCTCCCTTTCCATCAATTTAACACATGCATTACTCATTAATATACAAAAATTATATTCGGCCTTAGCACACAACTTGCTAGCCGATTCTTCTCCATCTAGCAACTAATACACATATGTGCTCATTCGTTAGACTCTACTTCATCTAACAACAACCATATTTTTCCCTTCTACTTCCTACCATGGTCGAATGCATCACAACACCATACCATTTCAATTTTTGGTCATGGTTAAACAAAGCACTTAATGCCTCACTCAAAAATGCTAAAACGAAGATTCAAGAATCACCAATCCACCATCACATGCACCATTACAAAGCTTCACTTTTAGCATGCAAATGATATCAACACAAATCCACCTTAGCTGAATATCATCTTCATGACATAGTAAAGATTTGAACCATGGGCTAGTTAGAACTCAAGCTAACTACTAAAATATAAATGAATCTCATGGAGCAACCTCAAACATACCTTAGCCTAGTTACATGCATGGCCGAACCTCTTCAACAATTCCTCCTTTCTTTCCTTTTGAATTTCGGTCAAGGATGTTCAAGGATGAACACACATTTTTTTTTCTTTGTTTTCTTTCTTCCATTCACGGCAAAGGGGGGCATGGATGAGACCATTTTTTTTTCATCACTCCTCCCTTTCACTATTTAATTACCATGCTCATTATTTTATTGTTTCCTCCCATGATGCACCAACACAACATGTCTATGACATGTTTTGCCCATCACCCTTTGTCCATCCTAATGTCATGGCCGGCCACTACTAGATGGTGGGGAAAAATTGACATGCAAGTCCCCCCTTTTTCAACATGCACTAATAGGTCCTCATGTTTTGATCTATCACATTTCGAAAATGTCACACATAAGTCCTATTGACTAAATTCACATGCAACTTACTAAATAGAAGCTTAAAATTTTCACACATTTATTTTAGACAATAAATATCATATTCAAACAATTTGGTGACTCGGTTTAGCGGTCCCGAAACCGCTTTCCTACTAGGGTCACTTTAGGGCTGTCACAATGCAAAACTAAGTAAGTGTGAATTCTGGCTTCGAGAGGTGATGTTTGTTAGTCATGTGGTATCTTCTAAAGGGAGCTGTGTTGACCTAAAGAAGGTCAAGGCTATTCTAGAGTAGAAGCAACCGAAGAGTGTTACTGAGGTCTGAAGTTTTCTGAGGTTAGCTGGTTATTACCGTAGATTCGTTGAGGGCTTCTCCATCATTTCAAAATTCTTGTTCCTGAACATAATTATACTAGACTCATAATTGTGGGGGAAATGTATTCTAAATACAATTTTCAATGGTAATTTCAAGCATTTCCACTTATCAATTTGTGCATTACTCGAGACGAGTAATGAATTAAGTTTGGGGGTGTGGAAACACAAAAATATAGACTTTTACAACACTTTTTGAGCTCTAATTCATGCAGTTTCATAGTAAATCTTGACAAAATTCACACTTTAATTCTAAAAAAATTAATTTAAACTTAAATTATTAACATATTCAATTTTAATTATTTTATAATAAATTTTCATAAATTTGGTTTATTTTCGACAGTTTTGCAAAAAAGGTGAAAATTGACTCGGTAGACACCTTGAAAGGCTTGAACCTTTGGGGAATATTTGCATCAAGTAAAAGAAGGGCAAGATTAAATATTTTTCCAGCCAAGGTCGGTCAAATGATGATCATTTAAATACTTTATATTTAATTTTTATCCAAGTTAAATTGGGTTAAATTTTAATATAAAGCTTGAAGGAGAAACTTGTCTAGTGTGCTAAGCATTGAAGACTAATCCAATAAGAAAATTTGCAACGGAAAACCAACCCAATAAGCTGAACAATCAGCATATTTATCTAATTAAATTAATTGCATAATAGCCTTCAAGTTTCCTTAAAATCCTATTCAAACCCCTCCACTTTTTGTGCCTTTAAAGATTTGCCCCAATCTAAATTTAGCAAAGTCTGAAACATTTTCAAACTTTGCTCCATGTGTGGCTTGCTAAGGGAAGTGTGTGGCTGCTAATTATTTGCTACTTTTAGTAGCCACTCCCACCTATAAATCCCCCCTTCACCTATTCATTCAACACACTATTCATTTCCCACACATCTTTTTCTTTCTCTTGCTTTTCTCTCTTCTATTCTCTTATTAATTTGTTTTTCCCTTTTTCTTGTTCATTCCCTTGTCGATTTCCCTTTTGAAAAAGAGCTTTCTTCCACCTTGGAATAGCATCATCCAATTGTTCGTAGAGGCCTCGTTTCAATAGAACAAGTAGAGAAGAAGAGGAGCACACTAGTCTGGCTTCAGAGAAATCCTGGATTTGCTTCCTAGTTCCCTTCTCTTTAATTTTCTTGATTATGTTGTGATTATGAATATGAATAATTGTTTTGTTGTTGTCGTTCTAATTAAAATGGCTTAATTTAATTCATGTTAGATTGATTGCATTCTACCCACTTGAATTATTAAAATCATGTTCGTGTTGTTATAGGCCTTGGTGAGTTATTCAATTAAATAAAACTTTGCTTATGTTATACTTGCATTATAAAATGTAAGGTAATGAATGAATAAATCATTAAACGTATTGAAATTATAATTAATTAACACAATATTTAATTGGTGCATGTTTAATCTTTTAAGGTAGTTGAAGGTTAAATTAGCGACAGTATTAAACGGTAAATTAGGCTTGCATAACTTGCAAGATTATTGTGATTAAACTATTTCAATAGAGAAATATATTGTTACTTCACTTAATCTTTTATGTGCTTATGATGATTGATTAATTTTTTGAATTGACATTGAAAAATGTTTAAGAGATTAGTTAATTTAATAAGTACGTAGGTGCAGTAGTTAGCAAATTACCAAGTAGCCGTGAAATTATTCATAACAACATGAACATGAATTTAGTAATTCTAAGTTATGGAGATGTAATTGATCTAACATAATTATGTCATCTTGATTGAGACCATCTTTTTGAAATCGTGCTTTGGAATTTTTACTTTTTTTTCTATTAATTAGTTAACTTTTAGTTTTTAAAATCTCTTCTTCAGAACAAAATATTTTTCCCATCACCAAAGTGTTTGATTTACTTTTCATAAATATTTTTCTGTCATTGTCCCTGCGAGTATGATAACTCAACATTTACTTGGCACTTTATTACTTGCTGCGATTGTGTACACTTGCACATTTCTGTCATTCCAAGTTTTTGGCACCGTTGCCAGGGATTCTTTTAAAAGACATTATTTTTGAAATTGTTAATTTTGCATTTTTGTCTTTTTTTTTGTTAAATTTTATTTCCATATTTTTGTTTGTTTTAAGTGTTTATGAGTATTGATCAAATTATTAACTTACTCCTTATAGACCCTGAAATTGAAAGGACTTTAGACAAAGGAGAAGACAAGTGAATCAAAGACGGACCGCATAGATGAATTTCAAAAATCAAAACCAAATTCCAGGAGGAACATTTGCTTATAATACTCACAATCCGATCATTGTTGCCGATGAAAGAAACTATGCCATTCAACAAAATGTCATTCCTCTATTCAACGAGCTCAATCCTAGTATTAGGAGACCCAAAAATGTGGCACAACAATTCGATCTGAATCTGGTCATGTTCCAAATGTTGCAAAATATGGGTAAATTTAGTGGGATTCCTACTAAAGATCCACATCTTCATTTTCAGCTATTCATGGAAGTGACTGACTCATTTAAACTAGTCAGGATGACCGAGGACACCTTGAGACTGATATTATTTCCATACTTCTTAAGAGATAGAGCACGAGCGTGGTTGAACTCCCTACTATCTGGTTCCATAACTACATGGTAAGAGCATCTTGAATGTTTCTTAATGAAATATTTTCCTCTATTTTTGACCGCCAAGATCCAAAATGAAATCACTTCATTTTAGCAACTTGGTAAAGAATATATATATGAGGCATGGGAGCGATTCAAGGAATTATTATGAAAGTGCCCTCAACATGACATTTACTACATTCAAATGGAGACTTTCTATATTGGTCTTAATATTCATACTAGAATGATGGTGGATGCTTCGACAAATGGAGCCCTTCTTTCTGAGTCTTATAATGATGCTTATGAGATTACTGAAAGAATTGCAAGCAATAACTATCAGTGGCCAACCAACCGGGTAGCCTCAGAAAGATGAGTAGTAGGAGTACATAAAGCAGACACACTTACTTCTTTGGCAGCCCAGGTATCCTCTATGTCTTCTATGCTTAAGAACATTATTGCTAATGGTTTCAATGGTAATATGTCAGGTTAGTAGCCGAACCAGTTCAAGAATATTTCTTGTGAGCACTGTGGATAAGACCAATTCTTCGAAAATTGCCCATCGAATCAATAGTCAAATTATTACATGGGAAATCAAAATTGGAATGGTCCGCAATCAATTTTTTACAACTCTTCATGACTGAATCATCCAATTTCTCCATTGAGTAATCAATGGGCAGACCATAGCAACTCTATTATGCCATTTTGACCAAATTATCTGTCGGAATATTCTCAACAAGTGCAACAACCCCTACCAACTGAATCTTCAAGTGATCTTAAGAATACACTGAAGACATGCATAGTGAAGAATGATACCACTTTAAGAAATTCGGAGAATCAAATGGGTTAGCTAACCAATGAACTTCAAAATAAGCCCCAAAGAGCTTTGCCTAGTGATACTGAAAATCCAAGAAGTTCAGGCGAAGAACATTGCAAAGCGGTCACTTTGCCAAGTGGAAAAACATTAGATCCTAAGGTGGTTGAGGTTTAAGATGAGCTTGTTGTAGCTTAAGACAAAGAGGAATTTCAACCAAGTGTTGAAACTCTTGTTTTATAGAAGTCAGATTTGGTGATCCTTGATGAGGTAAACTTTGAACCAATTAGTTCTGATTATCTAACACCCTTGTCGAATGCAGAAAAATTTCTACAGAAGAGTTGTCTGGTTAAAGCTAAGATTCCACCACTGTCTTATCCTCAACGATTCCAGAAGTAGCAAAAGGATAATTAGTTGAAAGAAATCTTTGATGACGAGGTGACTTTTAATGACTTCTATGTACTAAATCCCCATATACAGTTGAAGAATGCTCTGCTATATCCAAGATGGAATCATTGGCTTCTACAAAATTGGAGCTCAATTCTTTAGATGATCTATTAAAACATGTTGTACTGGCGGATTCACCAAGTGATGATGAAGACAAGGAATGCTTGGCTTTGTTAAAAGCTAATTCGAAGGAATTAACTCAAGAAGTTCCACTCGAATCATTAGAGTTATCATCTCAGGAGTATACGCAACCAAAGTTGTTGATTGAAGAGCCAGCTAAATTGGAACTGAAGATTTTGTCTCCTGATTGGAAATATGACTGTTTGGGCCTGTCTTCGACTTTACCTATCATTATTTTAATTGAGTTCACCGAAGACCAAGAAGAAGAGGCATTTGTGGTTTTTGGAAAGGCACAAGAAGAGTACTAGATGGATTATTTCATATATCCGAGTCACGAGTTAGAGGATTTGTAGGAATTATAGGAAGTTAAACTAGGCCACCAGGAAAGGCGATTCTGGGTTTTCTTTCCTTAATAAGATGTTGGACAGATTTGATGGGAAAGAATATGATTACTTCCTAGATGATTATGGTTGGTATGAAAAATGACCATTTGACACCACCATGGTCAATAACAATCCTGAATAAAATGGAGGGAGTTCTCTCCACTTTCTCTATCATTATTTTATATTTTTAGTTTTTTTTCTCATTTGAATAAAATGCTAGACTTAAATAAAATTTTCTTTGGGTCATTATATTAATTAAAATTTTGTCTAGGAGATTGGGACTTAAGTAGGACCATCTGTGACCCCTCCAATCTTTCTTGGGAGTTTAATTTAATGTAATCTTTCTAAAAATATTTTTCTAAGTAGACAGAAGAATTTAAGTATTTCTTTTGTTAAATAAAGAGTTAACTTTTAACCCAAGCACTAATTTCTTTGAGTTGTTTTTAGTTTACTTTCAGTACAAGAGCTTAGGATGCAAAAAGGAGTTGCCATTAGGCTTAAGAAACTAGTAGGGAGGAAATATTCAACCCTTTTCTGTAAAACCCAGTAGTCCTTACCTTGCTCCACTGCCACTTCCAAGTAGCTCCATAGTGCATCTCCTTTAACCCTTAATGTCACAGCCCTTAACTCCCTAAATCACCACCTTAAACACCTTTATCCGAAGCTATTAACCAATGCACCTTAACTATTATTAAAATCGCCAGCCTCTCCAACTTTAAACCTTATTGTTAGCTACTCACCCACCTGCTCAAAACTGAAACCACCCTTTCCACGAAGTGAACAGTTTGATATAATGGCTATGCTGCAACACATGCAGTTGCAGCAACAAGATTATTGGAGATACTCAAAAATACGGGATGATTCAATCAGAGATGCATTTAAAATATATATTTCATAACTCATTTGTTTATGTGCCTGAATTTCTGAACTTTATACTCAAACCATGGACTCAAATGTCAAGGAACGAAAAAGATGAGTCGAATTTTGAGGTATCTGGAAATACATAAAATGAGGGGATCTTTACTTTATTTTATTTTCTCTTTTAGGACATTTAAAGTTTTTTCGGATTAGGATTTTTATTTCTCGCATAATAAAATAAGAGTTGTAAATCATCAATAAAATTGAACAAATTGCAAAATAAGAAGTGTGGCAATAGATAAGTACATGTCTAGGACTGGATTTGCCTTGGAAAAGCTTGGTATTTAAGCAGTGAAACTTGACTCACCTCATTTTCCTAGGCTCCTACCTGGTGTATAGTATCTATTCACTTTTATATTTTGCACAATATCTATTCACTTTTATATTTTCATTCTCTATATTGTTTTTAACAATGGGGACATTGTTCATCTTATGTAGAGGGACCAAAAATTAAATGTGTTTTTCAAGAAACATTATTTTTATAATTATGATTAAGTTATATTTTGTTCAAAAAATTGAATTTTTGTTAGTTATGCTAACTTCTAGTACAAATAAAGTTCTATTATCTCAATAATTGCTATGCTAGTAGAACTATGACATAATTCTACTCTTAATAAAGTTTGCAAATCATACCATAAAATTTTTAATTCTTTAGGAGAGCTAAACATGCATGAAAGTTTAAGTCTCTAAAATTGACTTAGTAGTTTCTTGAGGCAAAATCTTAGGAAGCATGGAATTTTGAAAATGACTTAGGCAAACTTTTGTTTGGACTGTTTGAGCCTTTCAAGCCAACCTTAACGAATATTTATTCCTTGAAACCCAACTTTGAGACTATATGGCCTGACTTTATTTGAACCATTGCAATATTAAGCCATCACTTCTCTCATAATTATCTCTAAATTGTCCGAAACACTAGACTCAATTTATCTAGAATATTATCTGAAAATAAGTTTGGGAGAGTTGAAAACAAGTATCAAATATTAAAAAAAAATCGTAGTATATATAATAATATGCTCGAAAAAAGAAGAAGAGGAAATAGTATATGTACTCGAAATAAAAATAGATGTACAAAAGAGCATGTAAAAGCAAAATGAATTGGTGTATTGAAGTTACTTATTTCGAAGGTCTGATCCAAGCTAAGTCTAGGGTTTTTAGCTTAAAATTATCTATCTTTTACCTACGCCTAGCCCAGCTACGTTATAACTTATTTAAAAGACCTTTTGATTCATATTTTCGTGTTGCCTACTTTAGTGGGGAGAAATTGCTAAGCTCAACATATGAAGACATAAGTTCAACTTAGTGATTGTAGGTTAGTCTCAAATAAGGGAAAAAAAATTAAGTGGTAAATATTAGCATGCCTTTATTAAGAAATCATTTAGTCCATTCTTGCTAGCATGATAACAATTGAGAATAATTCGAACGATATGTATACTTGAGTTGCATAATTTCAAAATTCTTATCCTTGAGCATAATTACACTAGACTCAGAATTGTGTGGGGTATGTATTCTAAATACATTTTTCAATGGTAATTTCAAGCACATTCTCTTTTCAATTTGTGCAATATTCGGGACGAGCAATGAATTAAGTTTGGGGGTGTGGAAACACAATAATATAGACTATTTCAGCACCTTTTGAGCTCTAATTCATGCAGTTTCATAGTAAAATTTGTCAAAATTCACACATAAATTATAAAATAATTAATTTACACTTAAATTATTAACATATTAAATTTTAATTATTTTTATGATAAATTTTCACAAATTTGGTTTATATTCGACAGTTCTGCACAAAAGCTGAAAATTGGCTCTATAAACACCTTGAAAGGCTTGAACTATTGGGGAATTGTTACCTCAAGTGAATCAAGGCAAGATTGATACGTGATATTTGTAACAGGTTTTAAATATTTATAATGAATCGTTCTTGAAACTAACTATTATCACGATGAAGGCAAGTATACCTATCGAACAGTAGTATAACTTTAGCAAGACCAAATTATCGAACCCAAAGGAACTAAAAGTACTAGTATCAACTTTTTTTTATTATCTAGCCTAAAAAATAAAAGGGTTTTGTTTATCTAACTAATTAATTAAACTAAGAAATCACAGAAAAGAAATTTGGGGAAAATACCTCTTGGAAAACTTAATTGATTAAGACAATACCTAAGGAAAAATCCACTTAGCCTTCACTTGTTATTTGACTCTGAATCGGATGATTTATTCATTCAACTTGTTCTGTAGAGATCCCTAAGTTAGATTATTATCTCTCTCGAAACTAACTGTAACAGCCTAATTTTCAGTGGTGTCGAAACAGTGATTCGAGATCACTAAATCCGAAAAATGAGTAGGAAATATTATTAATTTAGTGAGTATAAGTTAAATGTGAAGTTAGGAAAAATTTTGAAATAGTGAAATGTACAAAAAATATATATATTAAAATAATTAGAATTCAAAACGAGGTATCGAGACCTCGGGAATTTTAAATCGAGCCATAAATATTTTTATAAATATTTATGGAGTGTTAATAAGTTAGTATTAAAGTTTCGTCAAGAAATTTTAAAATACTGATAGCTAATTGAACAAAAAGGACTAAATTGTATCAAATGCAAATTTGTGGGAAATGATTAAATAGCTTAAATGATAAAAGAAAGAGGGTTTAAAAGGCAAATAGACCCAAGGTCTATTTGGGCTGGACAGCAAGAGCATGAAATCGCCAAGAAAATAAGGGCAAAATTGAAAAATTGAAAAATTTAGTTAATAAAGCTAGGACTAAAGTGGAATTATCTACATTTCTCTTTATTTTTCTGCATTCTCATCAGCAAAAACACCATGGAAGAGTTCCTTTAAGCTGGTTTTTCATAGTTTTACTGCAAGTAAGTTCAATTCTTGATTATTTCTTGAAATGTTTGTGTTTTTGTGACTTTTACAACTAGGTCCATTTGTTGAATTCATTAGTTCTTGATTCTATGAAAGAAATTGAAAGTTTCTATGAATATGTGCTGGAAGTATATGATGATTTGATATAGAATTAGAGCTTTAAATTGTTTATATGCTGATTTTGTTGAAAGAATTGAATAGAAAGTGAATGTTTGGGACCTAAATTGTAAAAGAGTTTGAAGTTAGAGTTTTATGTGGAAATTCTGAATTTCAATAGTTATGAAATAACTTATAATGTCTAGGAAAAGTATTAATTGAGAAAATTAGTTTAATTGAGGGGTTAATTAAGTAAGGACTGAATTGTATGAACTGTGAAATTTGGGGCAAAATGAAAATCAACATTTTGCACTAAAACAGTTTTGGACAGCAGCAATAGTCTAACTTTGAAAAATCTCGAAAAATTGTAGAAATCTAATTAGAGGATGAATAAAATATGAAATTAAAGCTTATTGAGTCTAGTTTCTTATAGAAGAAACGGCGTAAGCAATGAAATTGTAAATCATGAGATATAATAAGTTTTGTGAGATAATGTCAGAATGATTTCGGGTTCCCCTGTTCTGACTTTGGAAAATCATCAAAAATTGGATAAAATAATTAAGGGATTAAATTTATATGTTTAAAATCCTTAAAGAGTGTATTTTCAATAGAAATAAGTGGGAACATCATCCGCATCTCGTACGATGAGATAATTAATTCTTAGTGAAGAAGGGTCGGAGCTGTCAGACAGCAGAACATTGGCAACTTTAAAGAATAAACTGTACTTATTGGCTAAACCAAAAATTCTGAAAATTTTATGGTAATAAGATAAGTAAGTCTAGTTTTAGGGAAAATTAGTGGATCTTAATTTCGAGTTCTGTAGCTTAAGATATAAATAATTTAGTAACTATGACGCAAATGGACAATTTTGAATATACATAAGTAAATAGTAAAATTATTGATAATGTTACTTGTTGCATGTTATATAAATTAAGGATGTGGAATGGAGAGGAGGAGGAGGAAAATATGTATGAATATTCAGCTAGCATGGCTAATTTGTATGTTTTAGGCTCATGGATTAAATTGAATAAAAGTAAAATTTTATGGGCAATTTTGTAAAAAAAATGTTAGAAATGACCAATTTGCATGAAATGGATTATTTTATTATTTAAATTACAAAATTGAATGAAATTATTAATTTAGCTCAAGATCAGGGAAAAACATGTTTTAAGGATTAAATTGAAAAGTGATAAAATTATGGAAAATTCTGACATTTTATAGAATTCATAGGTTGTTATCAATTTGTGTGAGAATAACGGCTGGAAATAAGGATTAAATTGCAATAATTTTATTTTATTTTAACCTAAGGATGAAATCGTCATTAATTAAAAGTTTAGGGGTAAAATGATAATTTTGTTTAGAGCATTAGTTGAATGTATTATAAATGAAATAAACGAAATCGACGATCAAATTTCTTTATAAAGATCCGGATGACTTGAATACGAGACTTGAACGTGGAAAAAAAATATATCGGATTAATGAAATATCTGATAAATGAATCGGTAACTCCGATAATGCTCCGTAACTCTATTCTGGTGACAGATTCGGGTTAGGGGCGTTACATTTATTGGTATCAGAGCTAAGGTTTAGTCGGTTCTCGGACCGGACGTAGCATATGTGAAGTCTAGAAATACATGCCATTATATAACTTGTGATAAGATAATTTAATATCTTCCAGCTCTGATGAGATTTATTTTACTTAAAGATAGAGATACTTTCCCAACCAAGCTAATTACGATAATGTTGAAAGTGATACTCAAATATGTGAGCAAAAGTAGATTATGATGAGTCGGAACTCATAAAGGTATGAATAAATGTTATATTTAAATTTATGTGTATAGTAAGTAAAATTTTAAGGTAAGTATCAATATTGAATTAAATTTGTATGGATATATGTGATTGATGTGGAAATAGAATTTTGGATATATGTTATATTTGAAATTTTTATTGATTGGGAATGTAATGAAATTGATATGAATATGTGATTAATTGAAATGTGTATTGATTGGAAACTAGAAAGTGAATTGAATACCCTATTAACTGTACCAGACTGAGTCAGATATAGTTGGCATGCCATAGGATTTTGAGAAGGGATTTGGAGATAGGATTTGGATATGCTGATGTTTATATCCTTCGGATTTATCCGAAGAGGCACTTTGTGCTATTCTAGTGTGTTTTGGATGGATTATATTATTCTGGTGTGTTTGGGAGGATTATATGATACTGGTGTGTTTTGGAGGATTATACTGGTGTGTTTTGGTTGGACATTTTGGTGTGTTTGGATGGAATCTGTGTATTCGCCAAAGTCTGAGTCTTGTTAATAGGGGTAAATATGAATATTAAGTGAAATTGAAATGAGAATTGAATTCCCTATTAACTTGTCGAACTAGTCGGATATAATTGGCATGCCATAGGAACTGGAAGTGTACGGGATTTGTCGGCTTTACTAATCAGGTACTTTATGTGTCGTATTTCAGGCACCTTGTGTGTCGCAGCAGGCACCTCGTGTGTCGTTTCAGGCACTTATGTGTCGTATTCTGATCAGGTACTATGTACCGTTTTAGGCACAATGTGCCTTACTGGTGTGTTTGGTTGGATCCGTGTATCCGTCTGAGTCCGAGTTACGTTAATAGGGTTGAGTAAATGAAATGAGAAAATCGAATGAATTTGATCGATTAAACTATAGAAAGTGTGAAAAAGTGGAATTATGAAAAGAAATGTGAATTGTGAATTGAAATAGAGATATGAGATTGAAAGCTTGAACCAAAGGTTCATGAATTGATTAAAGATAATATAGATGATATATGATGCCATTTGATGAAAGACTATTGCCGAGATATGAAATTAAAGCATAATTAACACATATGACTTATATTGTTACATGTTTGATGTCTATTATTTATTATAGTATTTATAATTTGAATTATAGTAATACCACTGAGTACAAACATACTCAACGTACGATTATATTACTATAATTCAAATTATTTATTATTAAATGTTAAATTTAAATTATGTATATGGTAAGAGAAGTATGAGTTAGTGATATTGAGATATTTGAAATGTGTTTATGATGAGAAGGAACTTAGAAATGTAAGAATAGAAGTTCATGATATGTATGTGACAATGTACGAAATGAGGTAATCAAAAGTTGAGAAATGATGAAACGTGAATGAAATGAAAGTTTATATTGTGATAAACTTATCTATGTTTGTGTGGCATTCATATGATATTATGTGTCTGACTTGTTTGGTTAAGTAAATGTTATGAGTAAATTTACTCAAAATTCATGGAATGTATGTTTAAGTACACTAGTTTGAAATGGATAATTGAAAAGTTCGTGTAACATAATCATATATGTTAATTTTTTTGAAGTGAATTATGTAATTGTGATGATATGATGTTGATGATAAACGCTAAGTTATATGTGTGTATTTATGAGAACTCAGTTAGAAGCTTTACGACCTCACCCTCTTACTAATGAAGTATTTTATAATGAAAATTTACAAAAAAAAATGTTGAATAAGTTCACAAATGTGAAACTAATGAGTATAGTAATGGAATAATTAATAATGCAGACGGAGTTGAAAATAATTTGACAAGTGAATACAGTTTAAAAAAAAAGATATCAGATTATTCTAAAGATCATTCAGATTACGTAATGTCACGGTTAAAGAAAAAGTTAACCTCGGCTAGTCGACTTATTCAGATACAATGTTTGAAGTATGTGTTTGCTGAAATTTTTCCTGAATTGGTTTTCGTTAGTGAATGGAATGATGCGGGGTTCATGATGACAGAATTAGTAAAAAAATGATAATTGAGTAGTAAAGATGTCTGTGTGTGATAGTTACAGTTGAAACGAATATGATCATATTTTCTGGGTATTTTATATATTCTTTTATCCTCAGAGATATGTGTGTGGTTGTTCAGTCTCTGGTGGAGTTCTGATGTTTTGAGAATGCTAGTTAATTATGATGTTAGACGAAAGCCCTATTGGTCTGGTCGGTTTATGATCGTCATTTCTTCATCTTCTTGGAATTCTATTTTAATATGTTGGAAATGAAGTTAATGGTAAAAATTTATGTGTGACTATTGTTATGTTTCTACTGATTATGATTTTGTTTTATACATGCGGGAAATATATTATCTCTGTTATGATGGAAGTCCAAAGTCGGTAAGCAGTGTTTTTCTTCTGGCTTTCTTTGAGAAATTATCAAGATCTTTATTATCTTCTTGTGAGTTAGATGTACTAGTGATTGCACAAGCGTTACATAATATCTTTGAGTTCATGTTCAGATGTCTATTTGTTAGCAAGTAAGCTTAAGATTAAAAACATTTAGGATTATTGCAGTCATGATAATACTAGTGTGTTATGAGATAGAATGACTATAGATTTCGAATTGGGATTGTCATTAACATCGGAAAGGAAAATGTTATTTAGTTTATGGTTGTTCATTTGACAAAGAAAGATCTGTATGATCATTTCAATAGGTACAGATTTTTCATTTGACAGATCAGCTGAGTATATGTATCCCTGAGAGGGTAATTTAGAATTTTGACAGTATGTTCCAACATTGTGTTCTAGAGTTCAAAGGTGAATGGAAAAAGATATTCGAGGTTAAATCAAATTATGATTCTGAGAAGTTAGTAAAGGTGTTTTATGAGTGTTGAAAGCAACTTCTTCTGGTAAGATTTTCGGGGACGAAAATCCCTAAAGGGGGGAGAGTTGTAACAGCCTAATTTTCAGTGGTGTCGGAACAGTGATTCGAGATCACTAAATCCGAAAAATGAGTAGGAAATATTATTAATTTAGTGAGTATAAGTTAAATGTGATGTCAGGAAAAATTTTGAAATAGTGAAATGTACAAAAAATATATATATTAAAATAATTAGAATTGAAAAAGAGGTATCGAGACCTCGAGAATTTTAAATCGAGCCATAAATATTTTTATAAATATTTATGGAGTGTTAATAAGTTAGTATTAAAGTTTCGTCAAGAAATTTTAAAGTACTGATAGCTAATTGAACAAAAATGACTAAATTGTATCAAATGCAAAATTGTGGGAAATGATTAAATAGCTTAAATGATAAAAGAAAGAGGGTTTAAAAGGAAAATAGACCCAAGGTCTATTTGGGCTGGACGACAAGATCATGAAATCACCAAGAAAATAAGGGCAAAATTGAAAAATTGCAAAATTTACTTAATAAAGCTAGGACTAAAGTGGAAATATCTAGATTTCTCTTTATTTTTTTGCATTCTCATCAGCAAAAACACCATGGAAGAGTTCCCTTAAGCTGGTTTTTCATATTTTTACTGCAATAAAGTTCAATTCTTGATTATTTCTTGAAATTTTTGTGTTTTTGTGACTTTTACAACTAGGTCCATTTGTTGAATTCATTAGTTCTTGATTCTATGAAAGAAATTGAAAGTTTCTATGAATATGTGCTGGAAGTATATGATGATTTGATATAGAATGAGAGCTTTAAATTGTTTATATGCTGATTTTGTTGAAAGAATTGAATAGAAAGTGAATGTTTGGGACCTAAATTGTAAAAGAGTTTGAAGTTAGAGTTTTATGTGGAAATTCTGAATTTCAATAGTTATGAAATAACTTATAATGTCTAGGAAAAGTATTAAATGAGAAAATTAGTTTAATTGAGGGATTAATTAAGTAAGGACTGAATTGTATGAACTGTGAAATTTGGGGCAAAATTAAAATCAACATTTTGCACTAAAACAGTTTTGGACAGCAGCAATAGTCTAACTTTGAAAAATCTCCAAAACTTGTATAAATATAATTAGAGGATGAATAAAATATGAAATTAAATATTATTGAGTCTAGTTTCTTATAGAAGAAACGGTGTAAGCAATGGAATTGTAAATCATGAAATATAATAAGTTTTGTGAGACAACGTCAGAATGATTTCGGGTTCCCCTGTTCTGACTTTGTAAAATCATCAAAAATTGGATAAAAATAATTAAGGGATTAAATTTATTTATTTAAAATCTTTAAAGAGTCTATTTTCAATAGAAAGAAGCGGGAACATCATCCGAATCTCGTACGATGAGATAATTAATTCTTAGTGAAGAAGGGTCGGAACTGTCAGACAGCAGAACAGGGGCAACTTTAAAGAATAAACTGTACTTATTGGCTAAACCAAAAATTCTGAAAATTTTATGGTAATAAGATAAGTTTATTTTCAGGGAAAATTTGCGGATCTTAGTTTCGAGTTCTTTACCTTAAGATATAAATAATTTAGTGACTATGACGCAAATGGATAGTTTTGAATATACATAAGTAAATAGTGAAATTATTGATAATGTTACTTGTTGCATGTTATATAAATTAAGGATGTGGAATGGAGAGGAGGAGGAGGAAAATATGTATGAATATTCAGCTAGCATGGCTAATTTGTATGTTTTAGGCTCATGGACTAAATTGAATAAAAGTAAAATTTTATGGGCAATTTTGTAAAAAATGTTAGAAATGACCAATTTGCATGAAATGGATTATTTTATTATTTAAATTACAAAATTGAATGAAATTATTAATTTAGCTCAAGATCAGGGAAAAACATGTTGTAAGGATTAAATTGAAAAGTGTTGAAATTATGGAAAATTCTGACATTTTATAGAATTCATTGGTTGTTATCAATTTGTGTGAGAATAACGGCTGGAAATAAGGATTAAATTGCAATAATTTTATTTTATTTTAACCTAAGGATGAAATCGTTATTAATTAAAAGTTTAGGGGTAAAATGATAATTTTGTTTAGAGCATTAGTTGAATGTATTATAACATGAAATAAATGAAATTGACGATCAAATTTCTTTATAAAGATCCGGATGACTTGAATACGAGACTTGAACATGGAAAAGAAAATATATCGGATTAATGAAATATCTGATAAATGAATCGGTAACTCAGGTAATGCTCCGTAACTCTATTCCGTTGACGGATTCGGGTTAGGGGCGTTAGACTAACAACGTCTAACCCTAGATTGAATAATTGAAATCTCTTTCTAATTAATGCCCTAGGGTTGCATTAACTCGATCTATGAATCCTCTTCTTAGGTTTCACCCTAATCCATCAAAATCTTGTCATCCTATCTCTAGGCGCACAACCAAATCCGCTTAATTATGAAAAATTTACTCATAGACAGGGTCTATTCCTCCTCTGAATAAGAGCTTAACTTGAATCAATATCCTGGAATATCAAAACAAGAATTAAGAACACATAATTAAGAACAAGTCAAATGTTTATCATACAATTCAGATAATAATAACAAGATCCGTCTTAGGTTTCATTCCCCTTAGGTATTTAGGGGTTTTAGTTCATACTAATGAAAGAACACATCTCAAAAGAATAAAAATAACAAAACATAAGAAAAACCAAAAACTCCTGAGGGAATCTGAAGGGAGATCTTCAGTCTTGATGGTGAATCTGGCTTCTAAGATGGATCAATCGACTTTCCTTGAGCAATTCCTTACTTCCTCCTGTGTGTCCCCCCTCATCTCCTCTTCTAGGGTGTATTTATAGGCTTTGGAATGCCTAAGATCCCTCAAAAGTGGCCTTTTCCGAATAAAACTCTGCGTGGGCTCGACAGGGACAGGCCCGTGTGCGATTACTTCAAGCCGTGGTCAAGCCTATTAAATAGGCACGGGCGTGTGGTCTACCCATGTGAGTCGTGCTTCGATTCTGCCAAATTGACACAGCCGTGTGGTCTGCCCGTGTGAGGAAGTCCAGGCCATGTTGATTTCGTACGTTGGCCCATTTTCTCCGTTTTTGGCCCGTTTCTCGTTCCTTTCACTCTCTTATGCTCACCTAAGTATAAAACATGAAATTAAAGCATTAGGAGCATCGAATTCACCAAATTTAAGGATAAATCATCCATAAAATGTGCTAAGCATGGGATAGAAATATGTATGAATTACGGTTTATCAAATACCCCCACACTTAAGCATTTGCTTGTCCTCAAGCAAAATCCTCAACTCATAATCAAAATAAATTCTTTTCAACTTATAATTCTTATCAATAATATCTCAAACTAATCCATAGGTAATCATACATTGAAAATTCAACTGAAAGAACATCAAAGTTTCAAACATTCTAAGTTGAGCATTTTATCATGAAAACATAGGTGTCTCCCCTTATCTAAGTAATTACTTTTGATTCAAAATATCACAGTTTCACATCTTCACTAAAGATTCACTCAAATCACTCGAGTTGTTTAAGGACAATAAATAAAGCACTCAATAGTCAATAATGAAAAGTCATTACCATAGGCTTGCATGAAAATCAAATCTCCACCACTATAAGTTGAGATGAAACATCAATCAAAAGGTCTTTAGAGGGTTGTAACGTGGCTTTGGTTACAGGGTGTGGTCACAAACTAAAACAAAGGGTTAGAATTGAGATTGAATTGAAAAATTGCCTAACTAGAAAAAATGACTAGTCATCAATTTCGTACAACTGAGCTTTTTCTCAGAATATGGAATTTAACTTTTTTAGCTCAGAAGATCACTACTACTAATATGTATACATGTATATATTTTTTTTTTCTTAAGAACAAGTTAAATTACAAAATAGAATAAAACATAGCTAAGCAACTATTCCAACTCAAATGTCGACAAAAATAGGAATCAAATTAATTTAGAGGATTTTAACAATAATGAGTTATGGATTAATATTGAGGGTAAATCCATGAATGGGTTGTTAGGCTTAAGGGGGTTTACTAAGGGTTAATTGTGAAGGTATGTGACAGCCCTATTTTGACCCTGGTCGGGAAGTGGTTTCGGGACCACAAAACCGAGTTGAAAAATTTTCTAAATGCTCTTTTCTATGTCTATTAGCAGTGAAAATGCATGTGTGAAATTTCATGTTTTAAATTTTATCAATTGAATGTGAAATCATAAAAAAAGGACTTAAGTGATTAAAGTTAAAATGTGCTGGGAATAATATGGGATGACCGAAATAAACATGAAACAAAATTTAAGGTTTTGCATGGCTAATTGTCCAAAATAAAACTAGTGGCCGGCCAAGCTCATAATTATGGGCATTATATGCATGGTTTAATATTATTATATTAAATAGTGGTGAGAAATATGTAATAAAAAAATGTGTTAAATTAATGAAATGAATAAAACAAAGAAAAGAAATAAAAGTGTTCATCTTTTGATTTCTTTGGCCGAAAATTCTAAGAAGAGAAGGGAGGGGAAACAAGCATTCGGCTACTCCTTTCTAGTCTTGATTAAGGTATGAAGTCCATGTTATTTTTTGAATTTTTTTGCATATATTAAACTAGTTACTAAGTCCCTTACTTGCCCATGTCAAAATTTTGAATTTGGTAGTAATATGAGTATTCGGTTATGGAAGAGGTTTAAGGGGATGTTTGTTGCCTTTATGAATTAAGGAATAATTAGGAATGGGTGATGTTGGAACTAATTTAATGTTCATATAGATAATTTGAATGATAGAAAAATCGGCTTGTGCATTTGTGAAAATGCCGAATGTGAGCATATATAATAGTTGAGTAATGCTTGTGTTTAAAGTGATGGATTGGAGTGGATGCTTATATGTGTTGTGAATAATTATAAGTTAAATTAAGGTTTTCTAAATTACCTTTGTCATTGCTGAATCTGTGGATAGTTGAAGAAAAATTTGTTAAAATGCTTAGTAAATGGATATTTGGTTAATGTTGTGTATATAAATTACTTAAAATATAAACTTTAAATGAGTACTAAAGGTTGTATATGGATTTGGCCTTCGGAGAAATGTTAGTATAAAAATGCTTGAAAGTTAAATAGGTTATTGCTTTAATGACCAAATGTGCCAAAGAATAATACATGAACTAGTTGACCAATATGTGTTAAGGGAACATGAATAAATATATTTTGATGAGCTATACATTCGGTTATAGTATGAAATGCAATGTTAATATTTAGTTGCTAGTATGTATATGTGTGCTAGCCGAATTTGAACTTGAATAATGATTTGAGCACGATGTATTGTATTGAGATTATGCTTAAGTGAAATTATAGAATTGTGATGAAATTGATTGGTGATATACATGTTTAAATAATATGAATGCAAAGAGTTGTGAAAGAGTAAATTGGTAATAAATCTGCTTGGGACAGCAGCAGTAACGTGATTTTGGAAAATCACCATAAATTGTGAAAGTTGAGTTAGAAACTGAACAAATTATGTAATTAAAGATTAATGAGTCTAGTTTCAAATGAAATCAACGAGAACATATTTTGACTTCTGTACAATTAGAAACTTGATTCGTAGTAAAGGGTGGTCAGATCAGTCAAACAGCGAAACAGGGGAAACTTTGGTATTGATTGGCCAAACTAAAAATTCTGAAAATTTAATGGATAAAAGATATATGAGTCTATTTTCAGGAAAATTTTACGGAAATTTATTTGGAGTTTTGTAGCTCCAGTTATAAATAATTTGGTGACTGTTGCTCAGGAAGACAGCTTATTGTGAATTTGTGATATTGTGGTAAACATTGATAAAAATTTGTTAATGAGTTGCTTAATATTTTCTTATAAACTTACTATGATCTATATGTGTGAAATTAGAATATATATATTATATTCCTGAAGTAATGCTTGAATAGTCGAATAATGACTAGTTTAAAATTTTTGAATTTAAGCTTAAGAGCAAAGAGGATCGAAGTTGGATAGGGGAAAAGAGAAAGTAATTGAGTAGCCTTTCCGTAATCGTTCAAGTATATCCGAGGTAAGTTTTGAGTAGTCACTTTTAGTATATAATTGATGATGCCTTGATATGTATATATTAGATGAATTGTGACCTTTTGGTTCTACTTGAATTAAGTTGTGTGATAAATAATTTATGTATATGACTTATAGTCGAATGGTCACTATGGGTTAAGTTTGAATGGTGAAATGGATATGTGATATTTATGTATGACTTTTGAACAGAAATGTAAATGATGGCGTTCATATGGAGCTTATATCCGAATGTAGCAAATGACTACTAATGTGATATGTTGAATGAGATGTGTTAATATATGATTAAGTATGCATGATATTTGACGTGTATCCGGGCTTAAAGACCCGCAGACATATGCTGGAATTATATCCGGGTTAAATCCCGCAGGCTTCGTGCTAGTAATATATCCGGGTTAAATCCTGTAGGCTTCGTGCTGGTATTATATCTGGGTTAAATCCCGCAGGCCTAGTGCTGGTATTATATCTGAGCTTAAAGTCTGGCAGGTTTTGTGCTGGTGACTGGATTCGGGTTTTAAACCTAGCAGGCTTAACGCCGATGATCCGAGTAAGATTATGAATTCGAAAGTTCGAGGTAAACTACTATTGATTATGTATGATACATTATGATAGTCAGGTAAGTATTATGCACTCGTATGTGAATTGATTTTTAAAGTGAATTATTAGTATCAAAGAACTATATATGTGTGTGAATGATTATTATATCTACGAATAAGAGCATGACCTATTCGGTCGATGTCTGTCATTACATGAAAGTATGTGACTTAAATTAATTGTATGAGCTATAAAGTAAAGTAAAGTATGTGCTGAAATTTCTTTGTGTATTCATATATTTATATACATATATATTCGGCCAATAGGATTTTTAATTGGTGTACTTGTGTATATTCGGCCAAGTGATTTGTAATTAGAATATTAGTTTTGTGATACTAAATGCTCGATTTAAATGACAAGTTTTAATTGTTTGTATTGCTTAAAACTTACTAAGCTTTGAAAGCTTACTCTGTTCTTTATTTCTCTATTTTATAGATTATTGATTTTGGCCACCGACTCGGGGATCGTTAGCAGTTCATCACACTATCGATATTTTTTGGGTACGGTTATATTTTGGACTCGATATGGCATGTATTGGTTAGGCTGATGATAACGGTGTTTTGAAATTGTAAATATCCTGGCCATATGAAAATGGCGTATAACTTAAATATCAGTATGTATTTCAGCTCGATCTCTGTTTATGTTTATTTACAATGTGAATGAGATTATTAAATGTTTAGTTCGGTAATACCTCTTAGCTTTAATCTGGCGATCTGATTCAGGTTAGGGGTGTTGCATTTAATTGGTATTAGAGCTACGGTTTAGTCGATTGTAGGACTAACGTAGCGTATATTAGTCTAGCCATACATGCCATTATGTGATAATACGATAGTGTGATGATTTCTGACAGTCAAAAATGTGTTTTCGTATAGTTATGGATCCCGATCCCGATCGAGCAGTAGCTGATGATATCGAGAGTGTAGCGCCTGCTCCCGCGTATGGGACAGGGCCGGTGGACTCTCAACCTATTGCGAGCAATCAAAATGAAGAGGGTAGACAAGCCTTTTATAATGTGATGAATGATTGGTTCAACCAATACATTCGAACTAATACGACTGCTCCACAACCCCCACTCCCGAATAATACACCCCCTGCACCTACGATACCTCCGGTAATTGATCAGATGAGGTTGAATAAGCCCCCGGTTGACAGAATTCGAAAGCACGGGGCTACTGAATTTAAAGCTACAGACGGTGATGATGCTGAGCAAGCTGAATTTTGGTTGGACAATACTATCTGAGTGTTCGATGAACTGTCTTGCACACCCGATGAATGCCTAAAATGTGCTATATCTTTGCTACATGATTCTACCTACTATTGGTGGAATACATTGGTTTCTGTTGTGCCCAGAGAGTGAGTGACTTGGGAGTTCTTCCAAACCGAGTTCCGAAAAAAGTATATCAGCCAGAGATTCATCGATTAGAAACGGAAGGAATTTCTTGAACTTAAACAGGGTTCCATGTCAGATATTGATTATGAACGAAAATTTGTGAGACTTAGCCGGTATGCCCGAGAATGTGTTTCTTCAGAAGCTATTATGTGTAAACGTTTCGAAGATGGATTGAACGAAGATATAAAACTGTTTGTTGGCATTCTTGAAATCAGAGAGTTTGTAGTACTTGTCGAGCGAGCTTGCAAAGCCGAAGAGCTCAGTAAAGAGAAAAGAAAAGCTGAAGATGGAGCTAGAGGGTTCCATAAAAGATCTTCGGGAAAACCCTTTCAGTAGTCACCGAAGAAATTTTGAGATGATTTGGGCCGATCTAAGAACACTTCGGGCTTTTCCAGACGAGACTGTGATAGACCCCCTGTGAGTACGCGAGCCACTTCAGTTGCCAGTGTTGGAAATGATCGTCGGGATAGGGCTGAGTGCAAGTTTTGTGGAAAATGGCATTCAGGGAGTTGTAGATTTCATGACCGCTCCTGTTATAAGTGTGGATCAGCTGACCACTTTATCAAGGACTGCCTGAGATTGTCTGAGCAGAATGTGAATTAGAGTGGGAAACCGAGTACTACTACAGCACGAGGTAGACCACCTAGAAATACGGGAAATGCTAGCGGCAGTCAGAGAGGATCTAGAGATGCTACGACCAGATCCGAGGCTCGTACTCCTGCTAGAGCTTACGCTATACGCGCACGCGAGGATGCTTCTTCGCCTGATGTTATTGCCGATACTTTCACTCTCTTTGATACTGATGTGATTGCATTGATTGACCCTGGTTCTACTCATTCATATGTATGTGAGATTTTAGCATCCAGTAAGACTCTACCTGTTGAGTCTACTGAGTTCGTGATTTGAGTGTCGAATCCTTTGGGTCGATATGTGCTAGTCGACAAAGTGTGCAGGAAATGCCCCCTGATAATCTCAGGTTCCTGTTTTCTGGCCGATTTGATGCTTTTACCGTTTGATAAATTTGATGTTATTCTCGGTATGGATTGGTTGACCGTACATGATGCAGTTTTGAATTGCAAAAGAAAGACTATTGATTTGAGATGTGCAAATAGTGAGGTAATCCGAGTTGAGTCTACTGATTTGAACGGGTTACCAGTAGTAATATCCTTGATGTTGGCTCAAAAATATGTAAAGAAGGGGTGTGAAGCATATCTTGTGTACGTACTTGATAGTAAAGAGTCAGAAAAGAAACTTGAATCAGTGCCAGTGGTTTGTGAGTATTCGGATGTTTTTCCTGAGGAGTTACCGGGATTACCACCTGTTCGAAAGGTAGAGTTTGGCATTGAAATTGTATATGGGACTACACCAATTTCGATAGCTCCGTATTGTATGGCACCAACCGAATTGAAGGAATTGAAAGCTCAGTTGCAAGAGTTGACGGATAGAGGTTTCGCTCGACCGAGTTTCTCACCTTGGGATGCACCAGTATTGTTTGTGAAAAAGAAAGACGAAACTATGAGAATGTGCATCGACTATCGTCAATTAAATAAAGTGACAATAAAGAACAAATATCTGTTACCGCATATTGATGATTTGTTTGATCAGCTGAAAGGAGCCTCAGTGTTTTCAAAGATAGATTTGAGATCGGGTTATTATCAGTTGCGAGTTCGAGACTCAGATGTTCCTAAAACTGCTTTCAGAACGAGATACGGTCACTACGAGTTCTTAGTGATGCTTTTTGGGCTCACTAATGCCTCTACGGTATTTATGGACTTGATGAATCAGATCTTCAGACAGTATTTGGACCGATTTGTAGTTGTTTTTATAGATGACATTTTGATATATTCGCGAGATGAAACCGAACATGCCGAGCACCTAAGATTAGTGTTGCAGATTTTACGTGACAAGCAGTTATATGCTAAGTTCAGTAAATGTGAGTTCTGGTTGAGAGAAGTTAGCTTTTTAGGGCATGTGGTATCCGCATCGGGTATTAGTGTTGATCCGAGTAAAATATCAGCCATACTTGATTGGAAGCCTCCTAGAAATGTTACTGAAGTTCGGAGCTTTCTGGGACTTGCTGGTTACTACAGACGGTTTGTAAAGGGTTTCTTGATGATAGCCACACCAATGACGAAGCTACTTCAGAAAGATGTTAATTTTGAATGGTCAGAAAAGTGCCAGAAAAATTTTGACCAACTGAAAACCTATTTGACTGAAGCTCCAGTGTTAGTGTAGCCTGAATCGGGTAAAGAGTTTGTCATTTACAGTGATGCGTCCTAACATGGGCTGGGTTGTGTATTGATGCAAGAAGGTCGAGTTGTAGCTTACGCTTCGAGGCAATTGAAGCCACATGAGAAAAACTATCCGACCCATGATCTCGAATTAGCTGCCATCGTATTTGCTTTGAAAATATGGCGACACTACTTGTTTGGAGAGAGGTGTCATATATATTCGGATCACAAAAGCCTTAAATATTTTGATGACTCAAAGAGATTTGAATCTGAGACAAAGACGTTGGCTTGAATTGTTGAAAGATTACGAGCTTGTCATTGATTATCACCCGGGAAAGGCTAACGTGGTTGCCGATGCTTTAAGTCGCAAGTCACTGTTTGCTTTACGAGCGATGAATGTACACTTGTCTGTTTCATCTGATAATGTGTTAGTAGCAGAATTAAAGGCCAAACCGTTATTGATTCATCAAATATGTAAAACTTAGAAAGTCGATGAGGAATTGGTTGCTAAACGAGCTGAATGTGTTTCAAATGTGGATTCAGAGTTTAAAATTGACGACAATGGTTGTTTGAGGTTCAGAAGTCGATTGTGTGTTCCAAGAAATTCGAAACTTATTTCGATGATTTTGAACGAGGCTTATAGTAGCCGAATGTCAGTTCACCTGGGTAGTACGAAAATGTACAACGATCTGAAACATCAGTATTGGTGGCATGGTATGAAACGAGACATTTCTGACTTTGTCTCGAAATGTTTGATATGTCAACAAGTGAAAACGGAACATCAAGTGCCTTCGGGTTTACTTCAGCCGATCATGATACCTGAGTGGAAGTGGGATCGAGTTACGATAGATTTTGTGTCTGGGTTACCTTTGTCACCGAGCAAGAAAGTTGCGATCTGGGTTGTTGTAGATAGATTGACTAAATCAGCTCATTTCATTCCTGTACATATGGATTTCTCACTTGATAAGCTAGCCGAGTTGTATGTTTCTTAGATTGTCAGATTACACGGGGTACCTGTTTCAATTATGTTAGATAGAGACCCAAGATTCACATCGCGATTTTGGAAGAAATTGCAAGAAGCATTGGGTACTAAGTTGCATTTTAGCACCGGTTTTCATCCCCAGACCGATGGTCAATCCGAGCGGATAATTCAGATACTCGAGATATGTTGAGATGTTGTATCCTTGAGTTTAGTGGTTCATGGGAACGGTATTTACCTTTGATTGAATTCGCTTACAATAATAGTTTTCAATCAAGCATTAAGATGGCACCTTACGAGGCTTTGTACGGTCGTTAATGCCGTACATCGTTGTTTTGGACCGAGCTTAGCGAAAGTAAAATCTTCGGGGTTGATTTGATTAAAGATGCTGAACAGAAAGTAAAAGTGATCCGTGAAAGTCTGAAAGCACCTTCAGATCGTCAGAAGTCGTATGCGGATTTAAAATGAAAAGACATTGAGTATCAGGTCGGAGACAAAGTGTTTCTTAAACTTTCACCTTGGAAAAAGGTGCTCAGATTTGGCCCTAAGGGCAAATTGAGTACGAGGTTCATCGGGCCGTATGTAATATCTGAACGGGTTGGGCTGGTCACATACAGATTGATTTTACCCCCTGAACTTGAAAAGATTCACAACGTTTTTCATGTTTTGATGCTTCGACGTTATAGATCCGATCCATCGCATATAATTAATCCATCAGAGGTTGAGATTCAATCTGATTTGAGTTTCGAAGAAGAACCAGTTCGTATTTTGGCTCGTGAAATAAAAGAACTACAAAATAAGAAAATTTATTTAGTGAAAGATTGTGGCTCAAACACGGGGTAGAAGAAACTACTTGGGAGCTTGAGGACTCTATGAAAGAACGGTATCCTAACTTATTCACTAGTAAGAATTTTCGAGGACGAAAATTTCTATGGAGGGGAGGGTTGTGATAGCCCTATTTTGACCCTGGTTAGGAAGTGGTTTTGGGACCACAAAACCAAGTTGAAAACTTTTCTAAATGCTCTTTTCTATGTCTATTAGCAGTGAAAATGCATGTGTGAAATTTCATGTTTTAAATTTTATCAATTGAATGTGGAATCATAAAAAAAAGGACTTAAGTGATTAAAGTTAAAATGTGCTGGGAATAATATGGGATGACCGAAATAAACATGAAACAAAATTTAAGGTTTTGCATAGCTAATTGTCCAAAATAAAACTAGTGGCCGGCCAAGCTCATAATTATGGGCATTATATGCATGGTTTAATATTATTATATTAAATAGTGGTGAGAAATATGTAATACAAAATGTGTTAAATTAATGAAATGAATAAAACAAAGAAAAGAAATAAAAGTGTTCATCTTTTGATTTCTTTGGCCGAAAATTCTAAGAAGAGAAGGGAGGGAAACAAGCATTCGGCTACTCCTTTCTAGTCTTGATTAAGGTATGAAGTCCATGTTAGTTTTTGAATTTGGTAGTAATATGAGTATTCGGTTATGGAAGAGGTTTAAGGGGATGTTTGTTGCCTTTATGAATTAAGGAATAATTAGGAATGGGTGATGTTGGAACTAATTTAATGTTCATATAGATAATTTGAATGATAGAAAAATTGGCTTGTGCATTTGTGAAAATGCCGAATGTGAGCATATATAATAGTTGAGTAATGCTTGTGTTTAAAGTGATGGATTGGAGTGGATGCTTATATGTGTTGTGAATAATTATAAGCTAAATTAAGGTTTTCTAAATTACCTTTGTCATTGCCGAATGTGTGGATAGTTGAAGAAAAATTTGTTAAAATGCTTAGTAAATGGATATTTGGTTAATTTTGTGTATATAAATTACTTAAAATATAAACTTTAAATGAGTACTAAAGGTTGTATATGAATTCAGCCTTGGGAGAAATGTTAGTATAAAAATGCTTGAAAGTTAAATAGGTTATTCCTTTAATGACCAAACGTGCCAAAGAATAATGCATGAACTAGTTGACCAATATGTGTTAAGGGAACATGAATAAATATATTTTGATGAGCTATACATTCGGTTACAGTATGAAATGCAATGTTAATATTTAGTTGCTAGTATGTATATGTGTGCTAGCCGAATTTGAACTTGAATAATGATTTGAGCACGATGTATTGTATTGAGATTATGCTTAAGTGAAATTATAGAATTGTGATGAAATTGATTGGTGATATACATGTTTAAATAATATGAATGCAAAGAGTTGTGAAAGAGTAAATTGGTAATAAATCTGCTTGGGACAGCAGCAGTAACGTGATTTTGGAAAATCACCATAAATTGTGGGAGTTGAGTTAGAAACTGAATAAATAATGTAATTAAAGCTTAATGAGTCTAGTTTCAAATGAAATCAACGAGAACATATTTTGACTTCTGTACAATTAGAAATTTGATTCGTAGTAAAGGTTGGTCAGATTAGTCAAACAGTGAAACAGGGGAAACTTTGGTATTGATTGGGCAAACTAAAAATTCTGAAAATTTTATGGATAAAAGATATATGAGTCTATTTTCAGGAAAATTTGACGGAAATTGATTTCGAGTTTCGTAGCTCTAGTTATAAATAATTTGGTGACTGTTGCTTAGGAAGACAGCTTATTGTGAATTTGTGATATTGTGGTAAACATTGATAAAAATTTGTTAATGAGTTGCTTAATGTTTTCTTATAAACTTACTATGATCTATATGTGTGAAATTCGAATATATATATTATATTCCTGAAGTAATGCTTGAATAGTCGAATAATGACTAGTTTAAAATTTTTGAATTTAAGCTCAAGAGCAAAGAGGATCGAAGTTGGATAGGGGAAAAAAGAAAGTAATTGAGTAGCCTTTCCACAACCGTTCAAGTATATCCGAGGTAAGTTTTGAGTAGTCACCTTTAGTATATAATTGATGATGCCTTGATATGTATATATTAGATGAATTGTGACCGTTTGGTTCTACTTGAATTAAGTTGTGTGATAAATAATTTATGTATATGACTTATAGTCGAATGGTCACTATGGGTTAAGTTTGAATGGTGAAATGGATATGTGATATTTATGTATGACTTTTGAACCAAAATGTAAATGATGGTGTTCATATGGAGCTTATATCCGAATGTAGCAAGTGACTACTAATGTGATATGTTGAATGAGATGTGTTAATATATGATTAAGTATGCATGATATTTGATGTGTATCCAGGCTTAAAGACCTGCAGGCTATATGCTGGAATTATATCCGGGTTAAATCCCGCAGGCTTCGTGCTAGTAATATATCTGGGTTAAATCCTGCAGGCTTCGTGCTGGTATTATATCCGGGTTAAATCCCACAGGCCTAGTGCTGGTATTATATCTGAGCTTAAAGTCTAGCAGGTTTTGTGCTGGTGACTGGATTCGGGTTTTAAACCTAGCAGGCTTAATGCCGGTGATTCGAGTAAGATTATGAATTCGAAAGTTCGAGGTAAACTACTATTGATTATGTATGATACATTATGATAGTCATGTATGTATTATGTACTCGTATGTGAATTGATTTTTAAAGTGAATTATTAGTATCAAAGAACGATATTTGTGTGTGAGTGATTATTATATCTACGAATAAGAGCATGACCTATTCGGTCGATGTCTGTCATTACATGAATGTATGTGACTTAAATTAATTGTATAAGCTATAAAGTAAAGTAAAGTATGTGCTGAAATTTCTTTGTGTATTCATATATTTATATACATATATATTCGGCCAATAGGATTTTTAATTGGTGTACTTGTGTATATTCGGCCAAGTGATTTTTAATTAGAATATTAGTTTTGTGATACTAAATGCTCGATTTAAATGACAAGTTTTAATTGTTTGTATTGCTTAAAACTTACTAAGCTTTGAAAGCTTACTCTGTTCTTTATTTCTCTGTTTTATAGATTATTAATTTTGGCCACCGACTCGGGGATCGTCAGCAGTTCATCACACTATCGATCTTTTTGGGTACAGTTATATTTTGGACTCGATATGGCATGTATAGGTTAGGTTGATGATAACGATGTTTTGAAATTGTAAATATTCTGGCCATATAAAAAAGGCGTATAACTTAAATATCAGTATGTATTTTAGCTCGATCTCTGTTTATGTTTATTTACAATGTGAATGGGATTATTAATTGTTTAGTTCGGTAATACCTCTTAGCCTTAATCCGGCAATCTGATTCAGGTTAGGGGTGTTACAAGGTAGGCTTTTATGGAGTGGGTGGGTTAAACTTAAGTGCCTTTATCATTTTTACATATCAAATCAAATGGTGTGGTCTTGGCATGCATAATCAAGCAAGTTCTAGAATAACAATTCAATACTGACGCACTCATAATGAAAGTGAGCATAAAAGAAATAATAGATGCTCTAAATGCTCAAAATCTCATAAAAATTATGGCTTTTTGATGTTTAAACTTGTGAATTCCAACTCAAAATAATACCTAAACTTGGGGGAACTATCTAAAAGTTTTTAATTCTTCAAAAATCAACTTATCATGCTTGATTCCCTAATGTCTTAAAGTTTAAACAATTAATGCATAAATACCTATGTTTTAATTCAAGATATATCAATAAACATTATAGACTAATTGGAATTCATTCTAATAATGATATGAGAAGATCGCATGAGAATAAAACAATATTCAGGGGTTTCTTAATGGTGATATAAAAGACCCCTCACACTTAAGATGTACATTGCCCTCAATGTACAAAGATAGATATATTGACAATGATAGATTTATAATCATAAGATAGGGAGAGAAGTGAAACTTCTTGAATGATGAATGAATTCCTTGAACTGGAGTTTTGGAGAATAATTGGCGTGAGAGTGGAGAAGGATACTCTATTGGTGTTAGAGGTTCATTAGTCCATAAGTCCTGTGCCAAAAGAATATTATATCTGGTGGTAGCTATGGTCGTGGTCGAGCAGGACATGGCAGTCATGGAGAACCTTTCCCGGTGGAGTTTTTAGTTCCTATGTGATGATGAGCTTAAGGAGCTCTTTATAACTATGAAAAAATCAGGAACTTTTTAAGAAGTATAAAGAAGCATAATTACTCGTAATGGAATAACCGAAGTTGATAATTGTAAAATAAAAATTATAAAATCTAATAGAAATAAGTTTAAAGAAAAAATAAAAAGTAGTCTTAAAATAGAATAAAAATAAAAACATAAAATAATAAATAAAAGTTTTTAAACATCTTAATCGTTAGGTGGTTCGCTAGGTGGGGTGGCGATGAGATGTGGAAGTGCTGACTAGTCTGCTGTAAAGTAGCATCAATGTTATCGAAGCACTGAAAACACTGTTGCTCGAACCAGGTAAGGCACTCAGAGATGTCAACGTATGAAGCCGTCGCATGAACTAGACGAGAAGGAGGTGGTGGCTGAGATGGTGGGTCCTCATGATGTGGAGGGACATCATCGGTAATGTCCTCAGGGTCTCCCTCTTCGGCTTATTGGGCGAGGCAATACTGAGGAGGGTGGGTTCCTCGGTGCTTCTCGATCATCCTCATACTAAGCATGCTTGAGATGCCTTGTGGAGACATCTGGCCAATAAAAGTAAGGGAGGATGATTGGGATGCTGTGTTGAGGAGCTCGAAATGCCGTGCCAGTTGAGTCACGTAGGGGCCTGTGACAGCCCAAAGTTGACCCTAGTCGGGAAGTGGTTTCGGGACCGCTAAACCGAGTCACCGAAATGTTTGAATGTGATACTTATTGTGTAGAATATGTAATTATGAATGTGTGAAAATTTCAAGCTTCAATTTGGTTGATTTCATGTGAATTTAGTCAATAGGACTTATGTGAGAAAATTCTAAAATGTGATAGGTCAATGTGTGAGGACCTATTAGTGCATGTGGACAAAGGGGGGGACTTGCATGTCAAATTCCCCCCCTAATGAGTAGTGGCCGGCCATGACAAGGAAGGATGGGTAAAACATGTCATGAAACATGTTTTGTTAGTGGAAGAATAAAATAAGGAGTATGGGTAATAAAGAAATGGAAAACAAAAGAAAAAAAATGTGTGTGTAGTGTTTGTCCCCCCCATTGCCGTGAGCTAAAGAAGAGAAAGGGGGGAATTTTGTTCATCCTTTTCTCATCTTCATGCTTGCCAAAAACTAGAAAGAAAAACAAAGAAAAATTTTCTCATCCTTTGGTTCATCCTTGGCCAAAAATTTTAAGGAGGAAAGAAGAAGAAAGGTGAAGAGATTCGGCCATGCATGTAGCTAGGCTAAGGTATGTTTGATGATGTTCCATGAGAGGCATGCATGTTTTAGTTGTTAGCTTGAGTTCTACCTAACCCATGGTCTAAATCTTGCTATGTGATGGAAATGGCACTTGACCATGGATGAATCATTCTTGGTTGATGTTTGATGTTGTGGTGATGAGGCATGAGGATGAGTTAAGATTCGGCCTAGGTGGAGGTTGTGTTAATGCCATTGCATGCAAAATATGAAGCTTGTTAATGATGCATGTGATGATGGCTTGATGATTCTTGAACCTCCTTTTTAGCATTTTTTTGTGTGAGCACATATGTGCATTGGTTGCTAAATGGAGAAGAATCGGCTAGCAAGATGTGTGCTAAGGCCGAATGTAACTTTGCATGTTAATGAGCAATGCATGTGTTAAATTGATGAAAAGGGGGAGGATGCTTTACTAGTGTGTATATGTGTGTATTAAGTGTTGAAATCGACCCCAAAAATGGACATGCATATTCGGCCAAGGGCAAAGAAATTAGCTAATATGTTGTGTTGATGCATGATTTTTGCATGTATGAGACTTTAATGTCTAATGTATAAATATGGGCTAAGTGCCTTGTGTTCATCTTTTGATGTCTAAATGATGAAATCAATTTATTTGTTTGATTAAGCTCAAGAGCAAAGGGGAAATAAAACCGATAAAGGGAAGGAAAAAGTGGTTGAATAGCTAGCGGAATCGTTCGACAACACCCGAGGTAAGTTCTTGAGTAAGAGAGCTTAAATTTCGATGTGATTAAATCATGCTCTATGTGTGGCTATTGAGCCGAATGTGCAAGGACAATATGTGCCTTGTGTTTGAGTTTCGTAAACGAAAATGAAATATGAATGTACCATGAATTATTGTTAGATGTGTATGATTAATTGAATGCTGTCCGGGCTAAGTCCCGAAGGCTTTGTGCTAAGCGAATATATCCGGACTAAGATCCGAAGGCCTTTGTGCGAGATACTAAATCCGGGTTAAGTCCCGAGGGCATTCGTGCGAGTTATTAAAGCCGGGTTAAGTCCCGAAGGCATTCGTGCGAGTTGTTAAATCCGGGTTACGTCCCGAAGGCATGGTGTGAGTTACTAAAACCGGGCTATGTCCCGAAGGCATTTGAACGAGGAGCTATATCCGGTTAAATCCCGAAGGTACGTGAATTGGTAACGAATGAGCTTGCTGTAAAATTTCAGCGAATACTCGAAAAACATCCCAATATGGGGATATGTTACGTATGTGTTGAATTAAATCGAGCCCTTACAAATAAATGTTCGCTCAGTTGATAAACGAGCTATCGGCCTTCGGCTAAGTTAGTCTATTGTGTATGTGCATAAGGGTTGTTAATGTTGTGAAGCAAGTTTAATATCGATAAATTGCGTATTATGAAATATTCCATTTAGCTAAATGTGTGATATTCTTTGTTTATGCTGGAATTCCTTGCTCAAACTTACTAAGCATAAATTGCTTACTCGTTACATTGCTCCTCTATTTTATAGATTTTTGGTTCTCCAGCTATCGGACTCGGGATCTTGAAGTCGAAGTCGCCCACACTATCAAAGGCTCTTTTGGGTACTATTTTGGTTGAATTTTGTTATGGCATGTATCGGACTACCCATTGTTGTCTTTCGAGTACTTTATGAAATGTATAAGTGTACAGCCATGCGAAAATGGCTTGTAGAAGTGGAGTATGGCATTAGACCATTCGTATTTCTGAATGTATAGATGGTTTCATGATGTAACTATGTTGGAATGGAAGTGTTGAGCAAATGATCAGCCACTAGAATGGCTAAGTATGATCATATGTGGGCTTATGTATGACAAGGCCCTAGTTGGTCCATGAAACCCCAAATTAGGTAAGGTTCACTTTGAAAACAGAAGCTGATAGCAGCAGTGGTGTGGATTGGAAAAATCACAAAAATTCGTAGGAGTGGAATTAAATAGTGAATAAATTATGTAATCGAACCTTGATGAATCTACTTTCATATGGAAGTAACGAAACAATTATAGGAACAGTACAGAAAGAGATATTCGGGTTCTTGTGGAACAGGGCCAGAACAGTTTCTGGATTCACTGTTCCGCCTTTGGAAATTCACTATAAATTGACCAGAGATAATTAGGGGTCATAACATATATGTATGGATTCCTCTCTGAGTCTAGTTTCCATAGAAACAAACGGCATCAGTATTGAAGCTCTGTGGAGAGGGATATCCCAGTCGTAATGGGAAAAGGTCAGTGTAGTCGATCCCTGTAACATGGGAGACTTTGACTAATAAACTGTACTAATTGGCCCGACCAAAAATTCTAGAAAAAAATCCATAGGTGGGGACATGAGTCTAGTTTCAGTGAAAAATCACAAAACTGATTTTTGAGTTGTGAAACTCAAGATATGATTTTTGAAGCGACTAGTACTCAGACTGGGCAGTGTCTTGAAAATTTTTCAAAGTTTGTTAACATCTCGTGTCCGACTCCGGTGTCGGTCTCGGGTTCGGGGTGTTACATTTTATTGGTATCAGAGCTACGGTTTAGTCGATTCTAGGACTACCGTAATGTTTTGGGTCTAGCTATACATGCCATTTTATGTGATTACTTGATAGTGTGGTGATTTCTGACAATCGTAAATGTGTTTATTTATAGTAATGGATCCCGATCGTGACCGAGAAGTAGCTGATGATCTTGAGAGTGTAGCGCCTGCTCCCGCACAAGGGACAGTGCCGGCGGAATCTCAACCTAATGATAGTAATCAGAATGATGAAGCTAGACAAGCATTCTATAGCG
This sequence comes from Gossypium hirsutum, assembly GCF_007990345.1. Classification (NCBI taxonomy): domain Eukaryota; kingdom Viridiplantae; phylum Streptophyta; class Magnoliopsida; order Malvales; family Malvaceae; genus Gossypium; species Gossypium hirsutum. The sequence continues at coordinate 67,004,315 of NC_053427.1, read as the reverse complement.
TGATGAATGATTGGTTTAACCAATACATTCGAACTAATATGGCTGTTCCACAACCTCCATTCCCGACAAATACTACCCCCGCACCTACAATACCACCGGTAACGGACCAAATAAGGTCAAATAAGCCCCCAGTTGACAGAATCCGAAAACATGGGGCTACTGAATTTAAGGCTATGGATAGCGATGATGCCGAGCAAGCTGAATTTTGGCTGGACAACACTATCCGGGTACTCGATGAGCTATCTTGTACACCCGATGAATGCCTAAAGTGTGCTATCTCCTTGCTACGTGATTCTGCCTACTATTGGTGGAGTACTCTGACTTCTATTGTGCCCCGAGAGCAAGTAACTTGGGAGTTTTTCCAAACTGAGTTTCGGAAAAAGTATATCAGTCAGAGATTTGTTGATCAAAAACGGAAGGAATTTCTTGAGCTTAAGCAAGGCTCCATGTCGGTTACTGATTACGAGCGAAAATTTGTTAGACTTAGCAAATACGCTCGGGAATGTGTTTCGTCCGAAGCTATTATGTGTAAACGCTTCGAGGATGGGCTGAATGAAGATATAAAAATGTTCGTTGGCGTTCTTGAAATACAAGAGTTCGTGGTACTTGTTGAACGAGCTTGTAAAGCCGAAGAGCTTAGAAAAGAAAAGCAAAGAGTTGATGAGGGAACTGGAGAGTTTCGTAAAAGATCCTCGGGGAGGTCTCTTCAACAGACATCGAAGAGATTTCGAGATGATGCGGGCCAGTTTAGAGGCACTTCGGGCCTTTTTGGACGAGATCGTGATCGACCCCCTGTGGGTACACGAGGCACTTCGGTCGCCAGTGTTGGGAATGAACGTCGAGACAGGACGAAATGCCGATATTGTGGTAAATGGCATTCGGGGAGTTGTAGATTTCCTGACCGCTCCTGTTACAAATGCGGATCAGTGGACCACTTCATTAAAGATTGCCCGAGGTTGTCGGGGCAGAATGCAAATCAGAGTGGGAGACCGGGTGCTACCACTGCTCGAGGTAGACCATCTGGAAATATGGGCAATGCTGGTGGTGGTCAGAGAGGATCTAGAGATGATATAACCAGATCCGAAGCCCGTGCGCCTGCTAGAGCTTATGCTATACGTGCCCGCGAGGATGCTTCTTCGCCTGATGTTATTACCGGTACATTCACCCTCTTTGATACTAATGTAATTGCTTTGATTGACCCCGGTTCTACTCATTCTTACATATGTGAAACCTTAGCATCCAGTAAGACTTTACCTATTGAGTCTACTGAGTTCGTAATTCGGGTGTCAAATCCCTTGGGTCGTTACGTGCTTGTCGACAAAGTGTGTAAGAAATGTCCCCTGGAAATTCGAGGTTCCTGTTTCCCGGCGAACTTGATGCTCTTGCCGTTTGATGAATTTGATGTTATCCTTGGTTTGGATTGGTTGACCGCGCATGATGCGATTGTGAATTGCAAGAGCAAGACTATTGATTTGAGATGCGCAAATAACGAAGTAGTCCGAATTGAGTCTGCAGACTTAGAGGGGATGCCAGCTGTAATATCAGCAATGTTGGCACAGAAATATGTAAGAAAAGGGTGCGAAGCATACCTTGCGTATGTACTTGGTGACAAAGAATTAGAAAAGAAACCCGAATCTGTGCCGGTGGTTTGTGAATACCCGGATGTTTTTCCGGAAGAATTACCGGGTTTACCACCTGTTCGGGAGGTAGAGTTTGGTATTGAGCTTGTACCTGGGACTACGCCGATTTCGATAGCTCCGTATCGTATGGCACCAACCGAGTTAAAGGAGTTGAAAGCTCAGTTGCAAGAACTGACGGATAGAGGTTTCGCTCGACCAAGTTTCTCACCTTGGGGTGCACCAGTATTGTTCGTGAAAAAGAAGGACGGAACCATGAGGTTGTGCATTGACTATCGTCAGCTGAATAAAGTGACGATAAAGAACAAATATCCATTGCCGCGCATCGATGATTTGTTCGACCAACTGAAGGGAGCCTCAGTGTTCTCAAAAATAGATTTGAGATCGGGCTATTATCAGTTGCGAATCCGAGATTCAGATATTCCCAAAACTGCCTTCAGAACGAGATATGGTCACTACGAATTCTTAGTGATGCCGTTTGGGCTCACTAATGCCCCTGCAGTATTTATGGATTTGATGAATCGGATCTTCAGACCGTATTTGGATCGGTTCGTAGTGGTGTTCACTGATGACATTTTGGTCTATTCAAGAGACGAGACCGAACATGCTGAGCATCTGAGGCTAGTGCTGCAAATTTTGCGGGATAAGCAGTTATATGCTAAGTTCAGTAAGTGTGAGTTCTGGTTAAGAGAGGTTAGCTTCTTGGGTCATGTGGTATCCGCTCGGGTATTCGAGTTGACTCGAATAAAATTTCAGCCATACTTGACTGGAAACCTCCGAGAAATGTTACTGAAGTTCGGAGCTTTTTGGGGCTCACCGGTTATTACCGACGATTTGTGAAAGGTTTCTCGATGATAGCCACACCAATGACGAAGCTACTTCAAAAGGATGTTAAGTTCGAGTGGACGGAGAAATGTCAGAAAAGTTTCGACCAACTGAAAACTCATTTGACTGAAGCTCCAATTTTGGTGCAACCCGAATCAGGTAAAGAGTTTGTCATTTATAGTGACGCATCCCTACTTGGGTTGGGTTGCGTATTGATGCAAGAAGGTCGAGTCGTGGCCTATGCGTCGAGACAATTGAAGCCACACGAGAGGAATTATCTGACCCATGATCTCAAACTAGCTGCCATCGTGTTTGCTTTAAAAATATGGCGACATTATCTGTTTGGTGAGAAGTGCCATGTATTTTCGGATCACAAAAGTCTCAAATATTTGATGACTCAACGAGACTTGAATCTGCGACAAAGACGTTGGCTTGAGTTGTTGAAAGATTACGAGCTTGTCATTGATTACCACCCGGGACAGGCTAACGTGGTTGCGGACGCCTTAAGCCGGAAGTCATTGTTTGCTTTACAAGCGATGAACGTGCATTTGTCTGTTCTACCAGACAGTGTGTTAGTAGCTGAATTAAAAGCTAAACCATTGTTGACTCACCAAATTCGTGAAGCTCAGAAAGTCGATGATGAATTGGTTGCAAAACGGGCTAAGTGTTTTCCGAACGAGGAATCGGAGTTTCAAATTGATGATGATGATTGTTTGAGGTTCAGAAATCGTTTGTGTGTTCCAAGGAATTCGGAACTCATTTCGATGATTCTGAACGAAGCCCATTGTAGCCGAATGTCAATTCACCCGGGGAGTACGAAAATGTACAATGATTTGAAACGTCAATTTTGGTGGCATGGTATGAAACGGGACATCTCTGACTTTGTTTCGAGATGTTTAATATGTCAACAAGTGAAAGCGGAACATCAAGTGCCTTCAGGATTACTCCAGCCGATCATGATACCCGAGTGGAAATGGGATCGAGTCACAATGGACTTTGTGTCCGGACTGCCCTTGTCAGCAAGTAAGAAGGATGCGATATGGGTTATTGTTGATAGACTGACTAAGTCGGCTCATTTCATCCCCGTACGTACGGATTTTTCATTGGAGAAACTAGCTGAATTGTACGTTTATCAAATTGTGAGATTACACGGGGTACCTGTTTCTATCGTGTCGGATAGAGATCCGAGATTCACCTCACGATTTTGGAAGAAATTGCAAGAAGCTCTGGGTACCAAGCTGCATTTTAGCACTGCTTTTCACCCCCAAACCGATGGTCAATCCGAGAGGATAATTCAGATACTTGAGGATATGTTGAGATGTTGCATCCTCGAGTTCAGTAGTTCATGGGAACGGTATTTACCTTTGATTGAATTCGCTTACAACAATAGTTTTCAATCAAGTATTAAGATGGCACCTTACGAGGCTTTGTACGGTCGTAAATGCCGTACACCATTGTTTTGGACCGAGCTCGGTGAAAGCAAAATTTTCGGAGTTGATTTGATTAGAGATGCTGAACAGAAAGTAAAGGTAATCCGTGAAAGTCTGAAGGTAGCCACGGATCGTCAGAAATCGTACGCAGATTTGAAACGAAAAGACATCGAGTATCAGGTGGGAGACAAAGTGTTCCTTAAGGTTTCACCTTGGAAAAAGATACTCAGGTTCGGCCGTAAGGGCAAGTTGAGCCCAAGATTCATTGGGCCGTACAAAATCTCCGAACGAGTTGGTCCGGTTGCGTATAGATTGATTTTGCCCCCGGAGCTTGAAAAGATTCATGACGTCTTTCATGTTTCGATGCTTCGACGCTATCGATCTGATCCATCGCATATAATTAGCCCATCAGAGGTTGAAATTCAAGTCGACATGAGCTATGAAGAAGAACCGATGCGTATCCTAGCTCGTGAAGTGAAGGAGTTGCGAAACAAAAGAGTTCCGCTAGTAAAGGTGTTATGGCTCAAACACGGGATCGAGGAAGCAACTTGGGAGACCGAGAGCTCGATGAAAGAACGATACCCAAACCTATTTACCGGTAAGATTTTCGGGGACGAAAATTTCTTAAGTGGGGGAGAGTTGTGACAGCCCAAAGTTGACCCTAGTCGGGAAGTGGTTTCGGGACCGCTAAACCGAGTCATCGAAATGTTTGAATGTGATACTTATTGTGTAGAATATGTAATTATGAATGTGTGAAAATTTCAAGCTTCAATTTGGTTGATTTCATGTGAATTTAGTCAATAGGACTTATGTGAGAAAATTCTAAAATGTGATAGGTCAATGTGTGAGGACCTATTAGTGCATGTGGACAAAGGGGGGGACTTGCATGTCAAATTCCCCCCTAATGAGTAGTGGCCGGCCATGACAAGGAAGGATGGGTAAAACATGTCATGAAACATGTTTTGTTAGTGGAAGAATAAAATAAGGAGTATGGGTAATAAAGAAATGGAAAACAAAAGAAAAAAAAAATGTGTGTGTAGTGTTTGTCCCCCCATTGCCGTGAGCTAAAGAAGAGAAAGGGGGGAATTTTGTTCATCCTTTTCTCATCTTCATGCTTGCCAAAAACTAGAAAGAAAAACAAAGAAAAATTTTCTCATCCTTTGGTTCATCCTTGGCCAAAAATTTTAAGGAGGAAAGAAGAAGAAAGGTGAAGAGATTCGGCCATGCATGTAGCTAGGCTAAGGTATGTTTGATGATGTTCCATGAGAGGCATGCATGTTTTAGTTGTTAGCTTGAGTTCTACCTAACCCATGGTCTAAATCTTGCTATGTGATGGAAATGGCACTTGACCATGGATGAATCATTCTTGGTTGATGTTTGATGTTGTGGTGATGAGGCATGAGGATGAGTTAAGATTCGGCCTAGGTGGAGGTTGTGTTAATGCCATTGCATGCAAAATATGAAGCTTGTTAATGATGCATGTGATGATGGCTTGATGATTCTTGAACCTCCTTTTTAGCATTTTTTTGTGTGAGCACATATGTGCATTGGTTGCTAAATGGAGAAGAATCGGCTAGCAAGATGTGTGCTAAGGCCGAATGTAACTTTGCATGTTAATGAGCAATGCATGTGTTAAATTGATGAAAAGGGGGAGGATGCTTTACTAGTGTGTATATGTGTGTATTAAGTGTTGAAATCGACCCCAAAAATGGACATGCATATTCGGCCAAGGGCAAAGAAATTAGCTAATATGTTGTGTTGATGCATGATTTTTGCATGTATGAGACTTTAATGTCTAATGTATAAATATGGGCTAAGTGCCTTGTGTTCATCTTTTGATGTCTAAATGATGAAATCAATTTATTTGTTTGATTAAGCTCAAGAGCAAAGGGGAAATAAAACCGATAAAGGGAAGGAAAAAGTGGTTGAATAGCTAGCGGAATCGTTCGACAACACCCGAGGTAAGTTCTTGAGTAAGAGAGCTTAAATTTCGATGTGATTAAATCATGCTCTATGTGTGGCTATTGAGCCGAATGTGCAAGGACAATATGTGCCTTGTGTTTGAGTTTCGTAAACGAAAATGAAATATGAATGTACCATGAATTATTGTTAGATGTGTATGATTAATTGAATGCTGTCCGGGCTAAGTCCCGAAGGCTTTGTGCTAAGCGAATATATCCGGACTAAGATCCGAAGGCCTTTGTGCGAGATACTAAATCCGGGTTAAGTCCCGAGGGCATTCGTGCGAGTTATTAAAGCCGGGTTAAGTCCCGAAGGCATTCGTGCGAGTTGTTAAATCCGGGTTACATCCCGAAGGCATGGTGTGAGTTACTAAAACCGGGCTATGTCCCGAAGGCAATTGAACGAGGAGCTATATCCGGTTAAATCCCGAAGGTACGTGAATTGGTAACGAATGAGCTTGCTGTAAAATTTCAGCGAATACTCGAAAAACATCCCAATATGGGGATATGTTACGTATGTGTTGAATTAAATCGAGCCCTTACAAATAAATGTTCGCTCAGTTGATAAACGAGCTATCGGCCTTCGGCTAAGTTAGTCTATTGTGTATGTGCATAAGGGTTGTTAATGTTGTGAAGCAAGTTTAATATCGATAAATTGCGTATTATGAAATATTCCGTTTAGCTAAATGTGTGATATTCTTTGTTTATGCTGGAATTCCTTGCTCAAACTTACTAAGCATAAATTGCTTACTCGTTACATTGCTCCTCTGTTTTATAGATTTTTGGTTCTCCAGCTATCGGACTCGGGATCTTGAAGTCGAAGTCGCCCACACTATCAAAGGCTCTTTTGGGTACTATTTTGGTTGAATTTTGTTATGGCATGTATAGGACTACCCATTGTTGTCTTTCGAGTACGTTATGAAATGTATAAGTGTACAGCCATGCGAAAATGGCTTGTAGAAGTGGAGTATGGCATTAGACCATTCGTATTTATGAATGTATAGATGGTTTCATGATGTAACTATGTTGGAATGGAAGTGTTGAGCAAATGATCAGCCACTAGAATGGCTAAGTATGATCATATGTGGGCTTATGTATGACAAGGCCCTAGTTGGTCCATGAAACCCCAAATTAGGTAAGGTTCACTTTGAAAACAGAAGCTGATAGCAGCAGTGGTGTGGATTGGAAAAATCACAAAAATTCGTAGGAGTGGAATTAAATAGTGAATAAATTATGTAATCGAACCTTGATGAATCTACTTTCATATGGAAGTAACGAAACAATTATAGGAACAGTACAGAAAGAGATATTCGGGTTCTTGTGGAACAGGGCCAGAACAGTTTCTGGATTCACTGTTCCGCCTTTGGAAATTCACTATAAATTGACCAGAGATAATTAGGGGTCATACCATATATTTATGGATTCCTCTCTGAGTCTAGTTTCCATAGAAACAAACGGCATCAGTATTGAAGCTCTGTGCAGAGAGATATCCCAGTCGTAATGGGAAAAGGTCAGTGTAGTCGACCCCTGTAACATGGGAGACTTTGACTAATAAACTGTACTAATTGGCCTGACCAAAAATTCTAGAAAAAAATCCATAGGTGGGGACATGAGTCTAGTTTCAGGGAAAAATCACAAAACTGATTTTTGAGTTGTGAAACTCAAGATATGATTTTTGAAGCGACTAGTACTCAGACTGGGCAGTGTCTGGAAAATTTTTCAATGTTTGTTAACATCTCGTGTCCGACTCCGGTGTCGGTCTCGGGTTCGGGGTGTTACAGGGACAATGGAGATGACCCCCCTCCGATGCCTCTCCGTCTTGTGGCGAATGGCGAGGGCAATAAAGTAGGCAAGGATAAGTACATGCCCATTCGCCATGCTCCATAGAAAGTAGATATCGTGAGTGTTGACGACACCGGCGCTCTTTCGACGTCCTGTCAAAGTGTGTGCCAAGATGGCGTGTAGGTACCTCAAGGAGGGAGAGAAAGCCGATGCCTTGGAGCGGCTCGGGTCATAGGTGGCTGATCTGGGGACCAAAGCGTACCAGCACTTCAAGGGAGAGTAGCAGATGTGGCGACGGAGAGTGTCGAGGTCATTCTCATCCATGAACTCCTCTGTGTATAGGCCCAAAGCTATACCGAACTCAGGCACACTCAATTGGTAGACTAAATCACCGAGATGGAACTGGATTGTTCCAGGATCATCAAAGTTGGTCATGACGTCTTGATCATGGAATGTCGAGCAAAGTTCAAGTGTGAGCTCAAGGCACGTCGGTTCGATGATTGCAAAGAAGAGGTCCCATGGATCTGTTGTCAAGAGTGCTCGTACATCGTCAGCTAACTGGACTTATTCAAGCGTTGTCCAGTCAATGCAGCGGCCCACACCTAAAGGTCAGACCCGTAAGATTTGGAATAGTTTCTCCTGATTGCCAGGTGGAAATTGGAGGTATGGGTGGCAAATTTTCCCAGTAGGGCCGAGAAAGACGCCCCTTTCTGCTTTTTCGAAGCGGGGACGACAATTTTCTTGCCGCGTGAGCTTGACATGGTATGACTGCAAGAAGAACAAAGAATATAACATAACTAACTAACTAAATAAGTAGTCATGAATATAGTTAAACTAACCAATCTAACCAACAATACTCAGCAGTTTAATCTAAATGATAGAAGTTTATATAGCAATTGACATAATAAAAGCATGATTATTTTCAACATGAAATGACTGAACTGAACTCTATGGGAACACACAAAAAGAATGAATGTATCAGAAAGCATTGACTAAAATGGAAAAGAATAAACGTACAAGCATGACTATAGTGAGAATTATGAATATAAATAAAAAAATCTGCCAAATAAAACCATAAGAATCATAAAATTAGTAAAAGAGATGAAGAAAACAGAGAGAAAAGAGTAAAAAAACGCTAAAAAGATGAGAATGGGTGTCGAAAATGGAGTTAGAGGCGGCGCATGGGCGTGGCAGTGAGGCTGTGTGGACTTGCAGCGGCTAGGGTTAGGGATTTTGGGTGAAGAAGATGATGAATAGTGAAGGGTATTTATAGATTTTGGGACACACAGCTAGGGGACACACCCGTGTTCCCCAAATTTTTCCCGTGTGATTCGCGAATTTTGAATTTGGGCGCGTTTGACATTTTGCCCACGCCCGTGTTCCTTGGGCGTGTGGGTGCACACGGCCGTGTCTGTCTTCATTCACTTCTCCCATGCCTGTGTATGTAGGCCCACGCCCGCGTTAATCTGGCAGGTTCGACCACGGGTTCTAGACAAGGGCGTGGCGAATGCCCGTGCTATTTTCTCAGATTCAACCACGGTTCTAAGACACGACGTGTCGCACGCCCGTGTTGTTTTGGCAGGATTGCCCATGGCCATGTCGCACAGCCGTGGCCATTTATCGCAGCCCGTGTTTGGAAAAATCTTTGTCCTGTTTCGACATGGTATTAAACACGCCTGTGTGCTTTGCCGTGTGACTGTGGTAAACCTGTATTCAAGAGCTCCGTTAGTAAGTTAGGTGTTTAAACACTTAAAATTTAAAGAAGTTATTTCCGTTAGTGCTCGGGTTGCCTCCTGAGAAGCGCTTATTTATAGTCTAAGCTTGACTTACCTCCCCATTGAATGGTCATGGTGGTTCGAGGAGTTTATACTCCTCATCCCTGTTATGAATCTTATCAAAATAAGGTTTTAGGTGGGTATTGTTTACCTGAAAAGTGCCAAATTTGGGATGACTTACCTCAACTACACCAAATGGGAAAATGCTAAGTACCGCGAGAGGAATTTCTTCATTCGGTTTGGTAGTGTCAATGTGAGGATCTATGGCATCTAATGAAACTTTGTCTCCAATCTTAAGTTGATTTGGTGAGGCATTGAGCTCATTCTGGCGTAGTTTTGGTTCATCTTGTTTTCTCGGTTTAAATGTCAGCCATTCATCTAACTCCTCGATTTGTAACATTCGTTCTACATGTGTAGATCCTTTGTTGTGGATTGAACATGGCTTATGTGTGTCCTTCGAACTTATTTCCAGCAAAATAGGTTGCACCTATGATTAGTTTTAGTAGAACAATTTTTACAATCACCTTCAATTTTTGATGTGTTGTTCGGGTTGCGAGCTTGAAGGGTGATTGTTTCGTCTCCTACACGAAGTGTGAGTTCACTTGTGCCAACATCAATAATTGTTCTAACAGTTGCTAAAAAGGGTCTTCCCAAAATTAAAGGAACATTACTATCATTTTCTATGTCTAAAACAACAAAATCAACTGGGAATATAAATTTGTCAATTTTAACGAGTACGTCTTCAATAATACCCTAGGAAATCTGACAGTTTTATCTACTAATTAAATGCTCATCCTAATTTGTTTGGGTTTCCTTAGACCTAGTTGCTTAAACAATTTGTAAGGCATAACATTGATACTAACCCCTTGATCAGCCAACACATTATTAACATCTAAACTACCAATTAAACAAGGAAGCATAAAACTGCATGGATCTTTAGTTTGTTGGGTAGCTTTTTCTGAAGAATGGCTGAGCAAACCACGTTCAGCTCCACATGCGACCTTTCATCTAACTTTCGTTTAGTTGCTAGAAGCTCCTTTAAAAATTTGACTGCGTTTGGCATCTGTGAAAGTGCTTCAATAAACGGTAAGTTAATATGTAGTTTCTTTAAAAGTTAAAGGAATTTACCAAATTGTTCATCTGAGCGGTCTTTCTTTGTCGTATTGGGGTATGCCACACAAGGTTTGATACGTGATATTCGTGATAGGTTTTAAATATTTATAATGAATCGTTCTTGAAATTAACTATTATCATGATGAAGGCAAGTGTACCTATTGAACAGTAGTATAGCTTTAGCAAGACCAGATTATCGAACCCAAAAGAACTAAAAGTACTAGTATTAACTTTCTTTTTATTATCTAGCCTAAAAAAATAAAAGGGTTTTGTTTATCTAACTAATTAACTAAACTAAGAAATCACAGAAAAGAAATTTGGGGAAAATACTTTTTGGAAAACTCGATTGATTAAGACAATACCTAAGGAAAAATCCACCTAGACTTCACTTGTTATTTGACTCTGAATCAGATGATTTATTCATTCAACTTGTTCCGTAGAGATCTCTAAGTTATATTATTATCTCTCTCGAGACTAACAATATCTAACCCTAGTTTGAATAATTGAAATCTCTTTCTAATTAACGCCCTAGGGTTGCATTAACTCGATCTATGGATCCCCTTATTAGGTTTCACCCTAATCTGGTAAAATCTTGTCACCCTATCTCTAGGTGTGCAACCAAATTCACTTAATTATGACAAATTTAATTTTAGACAGGGTCTATTCCTCCTCTGAATAAGAGCTTAACTTGAATCAATATCCTAAAATATCAAAACAAGAATTAAGAACACATAATTAAGAACAAGTCAAATATTTATCATACAATTCAGATAATAATAACAAGATCCATCTTAGGTTTCATTCCCCCTTAGGTATTTAGGGGTTTTAGTTCATAACTAAAAAGGTAAACATCTCAGAAGAATAATGAATACAAAACATAAAGAAAAACCCAAAACTCCTAAAGGGAAATTGAGGGGAGATCTTCAGTCTTGATGATGAATCCGGCTTCTGAGATGGATTAATTGGCTTTCCTTGAGTAGTTCCCTGCTTCCTAGAGTCTTCTAGGGTGTATTTATAGGCTTTGGAATACCTAAGAGCCCTCAAAATTGGCCTTTTCCAAATTGGACTAAACTTGGGCTCGGCAGGGAAATGCCCGTGTGCGATTACTTCAGGCCGTTGTCAAGCCTGTTAAATAGGCATGGGCGTGTGGTCTACCTGTGTGAGTCGTACTTCGATTCTGCCAAATTGACACGGCCGTGTCGTCTGCTCGTGTGAGGAAGTCCAGGCATGTTGATTTCATACGTTGGTTCATTTTCTCCATTTTTGGCCCGTTTCTCTTCCTTTTACTCTCCTATTCTCACCTAAGTATAAAACATGAAATTAAGGCATTAAGAGCATCGAATTCACCAATTTTAAGGAAAAATCATCCATAAAATGTGCTAAGCATGGGATAGAAATATGTATGAATTACGGTTTATCAAATACCCCCACACTTAAGCATTTGCTTGTCCTCAAGCAAAATCCTCAACTCATAATCAAAATAAATTCTTCTCAACTTATAATTCCTATCAACGATGTCTCAAACTAATCCATAAGTAGCCATACATTTAGAATTCAACTAAAGGAACATTAGTGCTTCAAACATTCCAAGTTGAGTATTTAATCACGAAAAACGTAGGCATCTCCCCTTATCTAGGTGGTTACCTTTGATTCGAAATTTCACGGAGTTTAACATTCTTACTAAAGATTCACTCAAATCACTCGAAGTGTTTAAGGACAATGAAATTAGCACTCATCAGTCAATATGAAAAGTTATTACCATAGGCTTGCATGAAAATCAAATCTCCGCCATTATAAATTGAGATGATACATCAATCAAAAGTTTTTTAGAGGGTTGTAACGAGGCTTGGTTAAGGGGTGTGGTCACAAGCTGAAAGAAAAGGTTAGAATCGAGATTGAATTGAAAAATTGCCTAACTAGAAAAATGACTAGTCATCAATTGCGTACAACAGAGCTTTTTCTCAGAATATGGAATTTAACTTCTTTAGCTCAGGAGATCACTACTACTAATATGTATACATGTATTTTTTTTCAGAACAAGTCAAATTACAAAATAGAATAAAACATAGCTAAGCAACTATTCCAACTCAAATCTCAACAAAAATAGGGATCAAATTAATTTAGGGGATTTCAATAATAATGAGTTATGGGTTAATATTGAGGGTAAATCAATGAATAGGTTGTTAGGCTCAAGGGGGTTCATAAAGGGTTAATTGTGAAGGTAGGCTTTTATGGAGTGAGTGGATTAAACCTAAGTGCCTTTATCATTTTGACATATCAAATCAAATGGTGTGGTCTTGACATGCATAATCAAGCAAGTTCTAAAATAACAATTTAATACTGACGCACTCAAAGCAATAATAAAAGTGAGCATGAAATAATTAATAGATGCTCTTGAAGGCTCAAGATCTCAAAAAAAATTATGGCTTTTTGATGTTTAAACTTGTGGATTTCAATTCAAGATAATACCTAAACTTGGGGAAACAACCTAAAATTTTAAATTCTTAAAAATCAACTTATCATGCTTAATTCTCTAATGTCTTAAAGTTTAAATAATCAATGCATGAATGCCTATGTTTTAATTTAAGATATATCAATAAAAATCATAAATCAATCAAAATTTATCCTAAACATGATAGGAGAGCTTTTCAAGAGAACAAGGCAATCATTCAGGGATTTTTCTGATGGTGAAATGAATACCCCCCCACACTTAAGATGTACATTGCCCTCAATGTACAAAGATAGATATATAGAAAAGAATTTAAAAATAAGATAGGGAGAGAAGTGAAACTTCCTTAGTGATGAATGAATTTCCTTGAACATGAGTTTTGGAGAATAATCGGCGTGAGGGTGGAGGAGGATACTCCAGTGGTGGTAGAGGTTCATTAGTCCATAAGTCTTGTGCCAAAAGAATATTATATCTGGTGGTAGCTATGGTCATGGTCGAGCAGGACATGGCAGTCGTGGAGAACCTTTCCCGATGGAGTTTTTAGTTCCTATGCGATGATGAGCTTAGGAGCTCTTTATAACTGTGACAAAATCATGAACTTTTTAGGAAATATAAGGAAGCATAATTACTCGATATGACATAGCCGAAAGTAAAAATTTGTAAATAAAAATTATAAAACATAATAAAAACAAGCTTAAAGAAAAATAAAAAGTAGTTTTAAAATAAAAGTCAAAACATAAAAATAAATAATAAATAAAAGTTTTTAAACATATTCATCGCTAGATGGTTCGCGAGGTTGGGGTGGCGATGAGATGTGGAAGTGCTGACAAATCTGCTGTAAAGTAGCATCAATGTTATCGAAGCGCTAAAAACACTGTTGCTCGAATCGGGTAAGGCACTCAGAGATGTCAATGTATAAAGCCGCCACATGAACTGGACGAGAAGGAGGTGGTGGCTGAGACAGTGGGTCCTCGTGACGTAGAGGGACATCATCAGTAATGTCCACGGGGGCATCCTCCTCGGTGGATTGGGCAAGACAGTATTGAGGAGGGAAGGTGCCACGTCGTCTCTCGATCATCCTCATACTTAGCATGCTCGAGATGCCCTGTGGGGACATCTGGCCCATGAGAGTGAGGGAGGATGATTGGGCTGCTGTGTTGAGGAGCCCGAAGTGCCGAGCCAATCGTGTCACGTAGGGCCCAATGGAGATGACCCCCTTCCTATGCCGCCCTATCTGATGTTCAATGGCGAGGGCAATGAAATAAGCAAGGTCTATGACGACGCTAATGCTCTCTCGCCTTCCTATTAACATGTGAGCCAAAATGGCGTGTAAGTACCTCAAAGATGGAGGGAGAGCCGATGCCTTGGAGCGGTTATGTAACACCCCTTACCCGTACCGGAGGCCGGGATAAGGTACGAGGCGTTATCGGACAAACATACAAACATTAAACTAAAATACGGGCCATAAAATTTCATTTATATTCCAAAACGTTCATTCACTTACACATAGTCCCTTATTTGAGTCTATGAAGCCCAAAACATACTTTAGAAGGGGTTCGAGACTAAACTGAGAACTAACAAAAATCTTGGAAATTTATGCTTTAAGGCTCTACACGCCCATGTCCCAAAGTCGTGTTCCATACAAGGCTGAGACACATGGTCGTGTCTCTGCCTGTGTGGAATATACCTAGGCTATTTTCCAAGCTTTGGTCAACCTTAATCTCTTACACACTTATACAAAATCAAAAGCATATAACATGGTATTCATTTAATGATTAAATATCTCAATTAAACCACAAACATAGCATTTGTATGTCATCATACATGTGTCTCTCATTCTCATTTTACCTTGTTTACTATAGTACCACTTATACATTTATACCAAGATTATCATCTTACCAAATATCTTCAGCTTAATCATCAAGCATTCATATTTAAAACTAGATCATATCTCTATAAAATACCATAATTCAGATGCGCGAAATAACATGTTTGCCTGAAACATTTCAATTCAACTCCATACCCAACAAGCATTACATTGAGACTAGTCACATATATATATACATGTCATGATACATATCATTCTCTTTCTGTTTTCTTATAAAAACTTATCATTTATTTCATTATATCAATATTTCATAGACCATAGTTTCTATGTATTCCACATATATTTATTTTCCTCCTCCTCCTCTCCATTCCACATCCTTAATGTACATAGCATTCTTGTAAGTACGATTTCATAATTTACTAATAAATGCTCACATCAAACTGTCCACAAGAGTCATAGTCACTTACTTATTTATAATTCGAGCTAAAGAGCTCCAAATTAAGATCTGTAAATTTCTCCTGTAACTAGACTCACATATATTTCCACCATAAAATTTTCATAATTTATGGTTTAGCCAATCAGTACAGTTTATTCATTAAAATTTCTCTTGTTTCACATTCTAACAGTTCTGACCTCTCTTCACTAAAAATTAATTATCTCACAGTACAGAACTTGGATAATGTTATTGTTGATTTATCTTGAAAATATACTCATTAGGGATTTTAAAAATATAAGTTTAAGCCTCTAGTTATTTTTATCCAAATTTTTGTGATTTTCCAAAGTCAGAATAGGGGATCACGTAATCATTCTAAACCAGTCTCATAAAAACATAAATATCTCAAAATATAGAACTCCTTTTCTTGCTTTGTTTCTTTTACATGAAAATAGACTCATTAAGATTTAATTTGATATCTCATTCAGTCTCTGATTCAATTTCTACTATTTTTTGTGATTTTTCAAAATCACGTCACTACTATTGTCCAAAACAGTTTTACTGCTAATTCACTCTTTCACACTTTCTTTGTATTAACCTCATTTTAACATACATATCACAAATCATTTTCACCACATTTCATACATCACAAGTATAGGCCCATGATCACAAGGTCACCATAAAATCATCCTCATGTATAACTTACTTGTTTATAACCTTACCACATCCTGGTCACTTAATGAACACATCATTCACATAACCAAGTTCCTGCACTTATTCATCACAAAACTCACAAAGCAATACATAGAGAGTCTCCCGTTGAACACTTCGGATCAATCCTCGATACTTGGTGGTTTAAGCACATAGCTCCACCCATCA
The DNA here is from genome assembly GCF_007990345.1 of Gossypium hirsutum. NCBI lineage: Eukaryota > Viridiplantae > Streptophyta > Magnoliopsida > Malvales > Malvaceae > Gossypium > Gossypium hirsutum. The sequence goes on along the minus strand of NC_053427.1, from coordinate 66,988,203 downwards.
TATAGTTTGGCTCTCTTGTACACATGGTGAACACTCAATACCACCCATGTGACCTAGCAAATTTATCTCGTAGCTCTCTTGTCTACATGGTGTCCTTCACCTGGAACCACGCATGCGACCTAGCTACATATATCCTGTAGCTCTCTTGTCTACATGGTGTACACGTAGTATCACCCATGCGATCTAGCTACATCATAATGTCTTGTAGCTCTCTTGTACACATGATGTGCACTCAGCACCATACATGTGACCTAGCTACATACTATCTGTAACATCCAATCTTTCCAAAGGTTCAACCGGGATTTCTCTCTCTTTTCCAACAATTTCACCAATCAAGTAATTATCTACAAAAATATTTCCAATATTATTATAAAATATCATAATACAAGTAATATTGATGTATTACTTACATATAAACTTACATCTCATTTAATATCAAGGCAATAACATTAAATTACACATTGCCTTATTAAAAATCATATGAACTTACAATTTCCCATAATATCCATAATCATAGAAATCACATTTATGTATGATAATTCAATGCACTTCATGTACCATAGACATGTTTTTAAATCAATTCATAAACTTGGCACCATAATCATTTAATTTAACATAATTTAATTAATTCACTAAATTTAACTTTCAAATATAAATTACAGCATTATTGCTGTATTATTATCATACCAACTTACATACTTTCAACACCTCAGAAATTATAATAAATATATAAATTTTACATTGAAAAATGCATAAATTAATGCTTATTATACATATGAACTTACCTCGATACTAAAACGGCCATTTTACCAACTTTCCCAACTTTCAATTTTTCTCTCATTCTAGGTTCAAATCTCATTTTCCGGGATCTAAAACATCATATTTTACTTATTTAATTACTATACTATTCAAAACAGTCCTTAACTCAAAATTTGGAAAATTACAATTTTGCCCCTAAACTTTTGCATATTTACACTTTTGCCCCTAGGCTCGGGAATTAAACTTCATCCCTTATTCTTATGTTTTATGACATGATGATCACTTTTCCCTTCTATGACAACATCAAATTCTCACTCTAACATATACTTATGACTATTAGGTATTTTTACCGATTAAGCCCTTTTACTCGTTTTCACTCAAAACCGAGTAGCACAAGTTGTCTAACATAATTTAAAACCTCATATTCTATCATAAAACAGCAAAATAAACACATTTCACATATGGGTATTTTTCCAAATATGAACCCTAGCTTAAATTATTGCTAGAATAAGCTTAATCAAATTATTGGGATTCCAAAAACGTAAAGAACTTGAAAAATGGGGTTAGAACGGACTTACTATTGAGCTTGGAAAGCTTTAAAGCCCTAGAAATGCCTCCCCCCATGCTAATTTCGGCCTCCATCAAGAAGATGAGTCAATTTTGGCTTTATTTTCTCTTGTTATTTCTTTTAATTACCAAATGACCAAAATGCCCTTCCTTACTAAACTTTCAAAAATTCCATCCATGTCCAATTTTTGTCCATCACTTAGAAATTGGTCAAATTTATATTTAAGACCTCCTAATTAATATTTAAAAGCAATTTCATACTAGAAACTTCTAGAATGCAACTTTTGCAACTTATTCAATTTGGTCCTTAACTTCAAATTGAGCAGTTTATGCATAGAATTTCTTCACGAAATTTTCACACAATCATGCAATCATATCATAGACCTCAAAATAATAATAAAATAATTATTTCTCTCTTGGATTTTGTGGTCCCGAAACCTCTGTTCCAACTAAACCCAATTTTGGGCGATTGCAACTCTCCCCCCATTAAGAGATTTTCGTCCTCGAAAATCTTACCGGAGTGAAGTTTAGTATCTTTCTCATAATTTCCAGCATTAGTAACTAATTGTTTTCAGGACGATACTTTCAGAAACACTCTGTCATCAATTTAAGTCCCAAGATAACTTAGTCAACTCTGATATTTCTCTAACTCTGTCCTTCACTTGTCAACCATTCTCAGTCTCTGGTCATATCTATAATTATTTTATCACTGAACTCTTTGATTCCACACTTAGGAACTTAGTCAACATGATTCTCATGAATTTCCGTTATATACACCTCATCGGTAACGGGGTGAGGTCGTACAGTCTCTAACTTGATTCTGACATATATCTATATGACACATTCTTTTTTCATTATCCACATATGCCATTATAATCATACTATCCACTTCAAACAATTTATTATTCATATCTGTCTTACATAAAATTTTCAATTATCTCATTTCAAACAAGTGCACTCATTCATACATTCTATGAATTTTGAATAACTTTAGTCATCACATTTACTAATTAATTTAGTCAAGCATGCAACAGCATATGTAGGCCAAACAAATATGAATAAATATATCACTATATAAACTTTCATCTCACATATTATCACATATACATATATCACGAATTCTTATTCATACCTTCCCGAGTTTAACACATCATAGCTACACTTTATTCAAATACTTCAATATTACTATTAAATGGTCAGATGTAGCTCGGTTGGAGAATACTTCATTTTAAACAAAATGGTCCTCATTAGTGTTAGGAGACATCACACTATCACATATTTGTGGCATGTACAACTAAACTCTCACACTTGCTATGTTAGTCCGAGAATCGACTAAACCTGTTCTGATACCACTAAATGTAACACCCCTTACCCGTACCCGAGGCATTACCGAACAAACATACAAACATTAAACTAAAATACGGGCCATAAAATTTCATTTAATTTTTCAAAACGTTCATTCACTTACACATAGTCCCTTATTTGAGTCTACGAAGCTCAAAACATACTTTAGAAAGGGTTCGGGACTAAATCGAGAACTTACAAAAATCTTGGAAATTTCATGCTTTAAGGCTCTACACGCCCGTGTCCCAAAGTCGTGTTCCATACACGGCTGAGACACATGGTCGTGTCTCTGCCTGTGTGGAATATACCTAGTCTATTTTCCAAGCTTTGGTTAACCTTAATCTCTTACACACTTATACAAAATCAAAAGCATATAACATGGTATTCATTTAATGATTAAATATTCTCAATCAAAACCACAAACATAGCATTTGTATGTTATCATACATGTGTCTGTCATACTTAGTTTACCATGTTTATTATAGTACCACTTATACATTTATACCAAGATTATCATCTTACCAAATATCTTCAGCTTAATCATCAAGCATTCATATCTAAAACTAGATCATATCTTTATAAAATACCACAATTCATATGCGCAGAATAACATGTTTGCTTGAAACATTTCAATTTAACTCCATACCCAACAAGCATTACATTGAGACTAGTCATATATATATACATGTCATGATACATATCATTCTCTTTCTGTTTTCTTATAAACACATATCATTTATTTCATTATATCAATATTTCATATACCATAGTTTCCATGTATTCCACATATATTTATTTTCCTCCTCCTCCTCTCCATTCCACATCCTTAATGTACATAGCATTCTTGTAAGTAGGATTTCACAATTTACTAATAAATGCTCACATCAAACTGTCCATAAGAGTCATAGTCACTTACTTATTTATGGTTCGAGCTAAAGAGCTCCAAATTAAGATTCGTAAATTTCCCCTGAAACTAAACTCACATATATTTCCACCATAAAATTTTCATAATTTTTGGTTTAGCCAATTAGTACAGTTTATTCATTAAAATTTCCCTTGTTTCACATTCTGACAGCTCTGATCTCTCTTCACTAAAAATCAATTATCTCACAGCACAGAACTCGGATAATGTTCTTGTTGATTTATCTTGAAAATATACTCATTAGGGATTTTAAAAATATAAGTTTAAGCCTCTAATTATTTTTATCCAAATTTTTGTGATTTTCCAAAGTCAGAACAGGGGATTACGTAATCATTCTTAACCAGACTCACAAAAACATAAATATCTTAAAATATAGAACTCCTTTTCTTGCTCTATTTCTTTTATATGAAAATAGACTCATTAAGATTTAATTTTCTATCTTATTCAATCTCTGATTCAATTTCTACTATTTTTTGTGATTTTTCAAAATCACGTCACTGCTACTATCCAAAACAGTTTTACTGATAATTCACTCTTTCACACTTTCTTTGTATTAACCTCATTTTAACATACATATCACAAATCATTTTCACCACATTTCATACATCACAAGTATAGGCCCATGATCACAAGGTCACCATAAAATCATCCCCATGTATAACTTACTTGTTTAGAACCTTACCACATCCTGGTCACTTAATGAACACATCATTCACATAACCAAGTTCCTGCACTTATTCATCACAAAACTCACAAAGCAATACATAGAGAGTCTCTCGTTGAACACTTCGGATCAATCCTTGATACTTTGGTTTCAGCACATAGCTCCACCCATCATATAGTTTGGCTCTCTTGTACACATGGTGAACACTCAGTACCACCCATGTGACCTAGCCAATTTATCTCGTAGCTCTGTTGTCTACATGGTGTCCTTCACCTGGAACCACGCATGCGACCTAGCTACATATATCCCGTAGCTCTCTTTTCTACACGGTGTACACATAGTATCACCCATGCGACCTAGCTACATCATAATGTCTTGTAGCTCTCTTGTACACATGATGTGCACTTAGCACCATACATGTGACCTAGCTACATACTATCTGTATCATCCAATCTTTCCAAGGTTCAACCGGGATTTCTCTCTCTTTTCCAACAATTTCACCAATCAAGTAATTATCTACAAACATATTTCGAATATTATTATAAAATATCAAAATACAAGTAATATTGATGTATTACTTACATATAAACTTACATCTCATTTAATATCAAGGCAATAACATTAAATTACACATTACCTTATTAAAAATCATATGAACTTACAATTTCCCATAATATCCATAATCATAGAAATCACATTTATGTATGATAATTCAATGCACTTCATGTACCATAGACATATTTTTAAATCAATTCATAAACTTGGCACCATAATCATTTAATTTAACATAATTTAATTAATTTACTAAATTTAACTTTCAAATATAAATTACAGCGTTATTGCTGTATTATTATCATACCAACTTATATACTTTTAACACCTTGAAAATTATAATAAATATATCAATTTAACATTGAAACATGCATAAATTAATGCTTATTATACATATGAACTTACCTCGATACTAAAACGACCATTTTACCAACTTTCCCAACTTTCGATCTTTCTCTCATTCTAGGTTCAAATCTCATTTTCCGGGATCTAAAACATCATATTTTACTTATTTAATTAATTTACTATTCAAAACAGTCCTTAACTCAAACTTTGGAAAAATTACAATTTTGCCCCTAAACTTTTGCATATTTACACTTTTTCCCCTAGCCTCGAGAGTTAAACTCCATCCCTTATTCTTATGTTTTATGACATGCTGATCACTTTTTCCTTCTATGACAACATCAAATTCTCACTCTAACATATACTTATGACTGTTAGGTATTTTTACCGATTAAGCCCTTTTACTCGTTTTCACTCAAAACCGAGTAGCACAAGTTGTCTAACATAATTTAAAACCTCATATTCTATCATAAAACAGCAAAATAAACACATTTCACTTATGGGTATTTTTCCAAATATGAACCCTAGCTTAAATTATTGCTAGAATAAGCTTAATCAAATTTCCGGGATTCCAAAAACGTAAAGAACTTGAAAAACGGGGTTAGAACGGACTTACTATTGAGCTTGGAAAGCTTTAAAACCCTAGCTATGGCTTCCACCATGCTAATTTCGGCCTCCATGAAAAAGATGAGTCAATTTTGGCTTTATTTTCGCTTTTTATTTCTTTTAATTACCAAATGACCAAAATGCCCTTCCTTACTAAACTTTCAAAAATTCCATCCATGTCCAATTTTTGTCCATCACTTAGAAATTGGTAAAATTTATATTTAAGACCTCCTAATTAATATTTAAAAGCAATTTCATACTAGAAACTTCTAGAATGCAAGTTTTGCAACTTATTCAATTTAGTCCTTAACTTCAAATTGAGAACTTTATGCATATAATTTCTTCACGAAATTTTCACACAATCATGAAATCATATCATAGACCTCAAAATAATCATAAAATAATTATTTCTCTCTCGGATTTTGTGGTCCCAAAACCTCTGTTCCAACTAAACCCAATTTTGGGCTATTACAGGTTAGGATTGTAGGAGGCAGTGTCGAGGGTGAGGGTATTCCAACACGGTGAAGGAGAGTAATGGATGTGGCGATTGAGAGCATGGAGTTCATTCTCCTCCATAAACTCCTCAATGTAAAGTCCTAGTGCGGTTTCGAACTTTGGGACGTTCAACTGGTAGACTAGACCGCCGGGGAAAAATTGGATTGTTCCCGAGTCATCAAAGCGGGCCACCACGGTCTAAAGATGGAACGTTGAGCAGAGTTCCATTGTGAGTTCGAGATATGTCAGCTCAACAATCTCAAAGAAAAGCCCCCAAGGATCGATGGTGAGGAGGGCCCGAATTGCATTCGCGAGTTGGATTTGTTCTAGCGCGGCCTAGTCTATACAACGGCCCATTTCCAAGGGTCGGGCCCATAGAACTGGAAAAGTTATTGGGGCCCAATGGGGAACTACAGGAAAGGGTGACGAATTTCTGTGATAGGGCCCGAGGAAGATGACACTCATTTCCTTTTCTTTGAAGCAAAGATAGAGGCTTTCTTTCCTCGTGAAGACGGCATGGTATACCTGCAAGCAAAACTATTATTTCGTCGTGATGAATGTTCAAGGTAAGACGAAAACAAATTAAAAAGGGAAAAAGTCATAAATTAGAACTAATAATCTCAGTCACAACTACTAGCAAACTTAATAAAAAAACAAGTAATTTTATGGCGTATCATTAGCATGATATGTAACATCCCGAAATAGGGCCTAAACGGAATAGTGGTTGTGAAACCACAAATACGAGGTAGAAAAATTTATTTTATTATTATTTTGAGGTTCATGATATGATTGCATGATTGTGTGAAAATTTTGTGATGAAATTCTATGCATAAAGTGCTTAAGTTGAGATTAGGGACTAAATCGAATAAATTGTAAAACTTGCATTCTAGAAGTTTTTAGTATGAAATTGCTTTGGAATATTAATTAGGAGGGTTTAAATAACAATTTGACCAATTTCTAAGTTCATGGACAAAATAGGACATGGATGGAATTTTTGAAAGTTTAATAAGGAAGGGCATTTTGGTCATTTGGATATTAAATGAAATAAAAAGGGAAAAATAACACAAAATTCATCATCTTCTTCATTAGCACGAAATTTCAAGGGTTCTCCATAGCTAGGGCTTGTTTCAAGCTTTCAAGCTCCATAGTAAGTGATTCCAAGCCCCGTTTTAATGTTCTTTACGTTTTTGGAGTCCCGGTAGCTCAATAAAGCTTATGCTAGCAATAATTTAAGTTAGGTTTCATATTTGGAAAAATACCCATAGGTGAAAAGTGTTTATTTGATGTTTTTGATAGAATATGAGGTTTTAAATTATGTTAGACAACTTGTGCTACTCGGTTTTAAGTGAAAACGAGTAAAAGGGCTTAATCGGTAAAAATACCTAATAGTCATAAGTACATGTTAAAGTGTGAATTTGATGTTGTCATAGAAGGGAAAAATGATCAGCATGTAATAAAACATAATAAAATAGGATGAATTTTAAATTACGAGCCTTGGGGCAAAAGTGCAAATATGTGAAATTTTAGGAGAAAAAATGTAATTTTTCCAAAGTTTGGGTCAAGGACTGTTTTGATAAATGTGAATATTAAATAAGTTAAATTTGCTATTATAGATCAAGAAGAGCGAAATTCGGGAGTAGATCGGGGAAAAGAAAAAGTAAAGGACTAAATTATAAAGTTTAGTCACATTTTGTATCGAGGTAAGTTTACAGTAAATAAATGCAATATTATTTTATTTTACATTATTATTGTCATTTTCCAGCATTTATATACTTATTTTCTTTGAATATTTAAAGTCAAATTAAAGGCAAAGTGACAGAGAAAAAGCGTTAGGAAGCGCCGTTTGAACCTTAGGAATGTTAGGATATTGGGGTTGACAGGACAGGACAAGACAGAAATGAGCTATGTAAGTCCATATCAGATATATGGCTTTGGAGACAGGAATGAGCCATGTAAGCCTATATTAGATATATATATGGCATTGGAGACAGGAATAATTCATGTAAGTCCATGTCGAAGACATGGCATTGGCAGGATATTGATAGACAGGAACGACCCTAGTATCCTTAGTATTCTGAGTGGTTCAACGGGTCATTGTACACGTTAAATTACAGTGAATTATCAGCAAAAGGGAAGGTAGATTATATTTATGAATAGTGAAAGGTCAGGTAAGAAAGAATGTAAGTGAGTAAAAAAGAAGGTAGAAAATGAGAAGTAAAGAAAGTTTATGAGGCTAGGTGACATTATGTATAATTATTCATTATGTTGAATGTTGTAATTTATTTGCTTGTAAGCTTACTAAGCCTAGTGCTTACTCTCTTTATTTTCTTTTTTTTTTATAGTTTTTATCAAGCCACTTAGGGATCGAAGGAAACGTCGGAGACCCGATCACACTATCGAAGAAATCACATTGGTATAGTTACACGTTTCGTTTTGTGTATGGCATGTATAGGAACTTGATTTCTTTTGATATGATATGATCAATGAATGATGTGTAAATACTTGCTAGTGATTAGCTAATAGAGTGGCTGATTATATACATGTTTAATAGTATGTATGATTAAGTAGTAACTATCACATGAAAAATAAGAAAAATGTGAAAGTAACTTAAAAACAGATTCAAGTATCAGAAATAACGGGATTTTGAAAAATCACAAGAAATTGTAGAGATATGGGTTGATGGTGAATAATATATGAAATTAAATCTCATTGTGTCTATTTTCATATGGAATAAGCAAAACAGGTTATTTTCATATGGAATAAGCAAAACAGGTAAAGGTTTTGTATTTTATAGGGTATCTGAGTTTTGGTGAAATAGGGCCAGAGCGATTTTTGGATCCCCTATTCCAACTTGAGAAATTGACCATAAATTTTACAAAAATAATTAGGTGGTGTACTTTATATGGTTAGAATCCTTATTGAATCTAGTTTTAATAGAAACAAACGGTATAGTCATATGATTTTTTTACATAGAGAAAAGTGGTTCGTAGTAAGTAGAGGCCAGTGCAGTCGAATTCTGAAACAGGGGTAACTTTAACTAATAAACTGTACTAATTGGCTAAGTCAAAAATTCTAGAAGAAAATTAGTAGATAGATATATGAGTCTAGTTTCAGGAAAAATTTATGGATCTTAATTTCGAGTTTTGAAACTCGAGAAATGAATTTTTAAGCAACCATGACGCAGAAAAATAGTTTATTCCAAAAAGTAAAATAAGTGGTTTAGAGTTGTTTAAAAGGTAAGATAAGTTTAGTAACACCTCAAGCTTGACTCTGGTGACGGTTTCGGGCATGGGGGTGTTACATGATAATAGTATGAGTTTCATAAAAAATGGAAAATAATTCTATGTAGCATATTTTATTGATGGAAAATGTCAACCCAAAAGGTATGAGTATTTCTATTATCCTAACCATAAATATTCACTTTAAACTAGTCAAATGGAGTAGGTAGATCATACAATGAGTAAGAACTTCAACATAAAAAAAGATGATAACTACTCTAGTTGCAAAATTTGAGTGATAGAAAGATGAAAATAACATGAAAAATGAAGATTACTATGATAAATAACATTAGAAATCAGGGAAAAAAAGAAAAAAAGTAAACAAACGCTAAAAAGAGGAGAATGAGCGTAAAAAATGTGGTTGAAGGCTGCGTACGAGAGTGGCAGGAGGCCATGTGAATCTGTAATGGCTAGGGTTAGGGATTTCGGGTGAGAGAGATGATGAATAGTGAAGGGTATTTATAGATTTTGGGACACACGGCCAGGGAACACGCCCGTGTTCTCCAATTTTTGCCCGTGTGATTCGCGAATTTTGAATTTGGGCGCGTCTGACATTTTGCCCACACCCGTGTTCCTTGGGCGTGTGGGTGCACACGGTCGTGTGGCATGGTCGTGTTTGTCTTTGTTCGCTTCTCCCACGCCCGTGTATGTAGGCCCACGACTATGTTGTTTTGGCAGGTTCACCCACAGTTGCTTGGCACGGGCATGTCGCACGCCCGTGTTAATTTGACAAGTTCGGCCATGGTTTCAAGGCACGGGCGTATCACACGCCCGTGTTGTTTTCACAGGTTCGCCCGTGGCCATGTGGCACGGCCGTGGCAATTTATTGTAGCCCGTGCTGGGGAAAATCTTTGCCCTGTTTCCACACAGTCCTAAGCACGCCCGTGTGCTTGGCCATGTTTGTGTGGTAAACCTATATACAAGAGCTCCGTTAGTAAGTTAGGTACTAAAATTTAAAGAAGTTAATACAGTTAGTGCTCGGGTTGCCTCCTGAGAAGTGCTTATTTATAGTGTAAGCTCGACTTACCTTTCTATTGAATGGTCATGGTGGTTCGAGGATTTTATACTCCTCATTCCTGCTGTGAATCTCATAAAAATAAGTTTTAGGCGGCTATTGTTCACCTTAAAAGTGCCGAACTTGGGATGACTTATCTCGACTGTACCAAATGAGAAAATGCTAAGTACCGTAAGAGAAATTTCTTCATTCGGTCTGGTAGTGATAATGTGAGGATCTACTGTATCTAATAAAACTTTATCTCCAACCTTAAGTTGATTTGGAATGGTATTGAGCTTGTTCTAGCATAGTTTTGATTTATCGTGTGTTCTCGGTTTATGTGTCTGCCATTCATCTAGCTCCTCAATTTGTAGCCTTCGTTCTTCATGAATAGTGTTGGAACGTCAGTGCGTCCAAGGCACAGCGAAAAAATAAAATAATTAAAAACATTGCAGCGATCCAAACCATGGATCCATGTGTAAGGAACGTATCGGGGTGATAAAAGGTTTCAAAATTACTGAAACTTCAATCTGAGTAGACAGCGACACCTATGCAACGGGAATCCTGAACCACTATCGAACCAAACCGCAACCTTTCCGATGTTGGCCTCTATGTAGTCCACCCAGTTGACAATGAATGGTAGAAAAATCTCAAAAACTATTTCAGTGATTTTTATGCTTGACGGCTGCTAGACCCTTTAGCATAGTTTCGGGCTTATTTATATATTATCTCTTTAAGGTTTTTATCCTTGCCATATATAACACCCTTTTAATTGGTATATCTTTTTAATGAATATTAATTCATTAAAATTATTCTGAACATAATAGTCATCATTAAAATAAATATAATAATGTTTAACCGAAAATTATAATTACATTAATTATAATAAAGATTTCGGTAAACTATATTTATTTAAACTTATATATGAACCAAATTCATATACTAATGAAATTATGTTCTGATTATGTGTACAACATCCTTGTACGTATAGTATGTTCAACAATTTGATTGCCCAATTAAATTAATTCTATAATTAATTTAATTCATCTGACAATCAGAATACAATACCAACTATGTTTTACTCCGTTCATTTCAACCATAAGGTGTAACCCTATAGGTTCTTGTAACGTTAGCAGTAATATTAGAACGATTCTAATGTTACAAACAATGAGTGGCATCTAGTAATGCATCATTGCTACCTAAGTTACGAGAAGTCATGATTCGACATAACCTTTTGTGATTAACCTTTCATGCATTAATCCTTAAGTCCTATATCTTTGGAATGGACACAAGTCATGGAATAGTCACACTTGCATAGTCCATCCCATGTTTCTTGATACCTTAAGTGAACTATGATACACAAATAAGTATGATATCTCATATCAACTTATTTGAGCATGGTCATGCATTTCTAGTCTCACTCAATCAAGTGGCCTAAGATATTACTCCTATTATGTAGGAGGGACTTATCCTATATTGATCAACCATATCCCTCTACATAGATTGTGGTATATCCAACATTAGTCTTTATAGAACAACCAGTTACGATGTTCGTTTGACTATATCAAAATATACAACTCACGATGTTGGGATAATGATGATCTCAAGTACGAGGATCATATACATATTAATCACTATGAGTAATGTTGTGGCAATTACATAATAATCCAACAAACATACTCATAGCAGGTCAGTCCAATATATTGTTCTCTAACACACATATTCATGCATTGATTTTGACACTCCATATCAATGACAACTCTTTATCATCAATCAAATACATGTTAGTCTTAATGCATTATTGTTGTCCTAGCCAACAATAATACTTGACTAAGGATCTTTTAAGAATAATCATATTATTCTCAGGACATTATTATAAAACAGTTTATTTATGTACACAGAAAAGAAACTGAAATAATAATGGCAACGCCTTATATTAATAAACATGATAAATCAAGTATGTTATTACAACCATCTCGTGATTGATCTTTGGGCATACTCTTACAAATAGGTCCTATACTATTGCTTGAAAATGGCTCATGTACTTCCTTCAAACTTATTTCCTGCAAAGTAGGTTGCACCATATTTTCAGTTTTAGTAGAATGGTTTAGACAATCACCTTCAATTTTCGATGTGTTGCCGAAATTGCAAACTTGAAGGATGATTGTTTCGTCTCCCACACGAAGTGTGAGCTCACCTGTGCCAACATCAATAATCGTTCTAGCAGTTGCTAAAAAGGGCCTTCCTAAAATCAAAGGAGTGTTGCTTTCCTTCTCTATGTCTAGAACAATGAAGTCAACGGGAAATATAAATTTATCGATTTTAACTAGTACATCTTCAATAATACCCCTAGGAAATCTTATAGTTTTATCTGCTAATTGAATGCTCATCCTAGTCTGTTTGGGTTTCCTAAGACCTAGTTGTTTAAACATGTTGTAAGGCATGACGTTAATACTAACCCCTAAATCAGCTAATGCATTATTAACATCTATACTACCAATTAAGCAAGGAATTGTAAAACTTTCTGGATCTTTCAATTTGTTGGGTAGTTTATTGTGTAGAATAGCTAGGCAAACTGCGTTTAGCTTCACATGCGAAGCCTCATCCAACTTTCGCTTATTTGTTAAAAGCTCCCTTAAAATTTTCATTACATTTGGCATCTACGATAGAGCTTCAATAAACGGTAAGTTAATATGTAATTTTTTTAAGAGTTTAAGGAATTTATCAAATTGTTCATCTGAGCGGTCTTTCCTTGTTGCATTAGGGTATGGCACACGAGGTTTGTATTCTATACTTACCGGTTTCTGCTCATTGTGGTCTACCTCACCTTTACCTTTGCTTATCTCAGTTTCTTGCCTTGGTTCTGGTTTAGGTGTGAATAACCCTTCCTCATCTTGACTTGTAATCGCGTTGAGTTGCTCCCTTAGGTTAGATTCTGTGTTGCTTGGCAAGCTACCTTATGGTTGTTTAGAAATCAACTTGGCAAGCTGTCCAATCTGAGTTTCGAGCCCTTGGATCGATGCTTGTTGATTCTTAAGTGCTGTTTCGGTATTCTAAAAATGATTTTTTGACACCGATATAAACTTTGAGAGCATCTCTTCAAGGTTCGGCTTCTTTTCTTATTGGTAAGGTGGTTGTTGGTAGTCTAGAGGTGATCTCTGATTTCCTTGGCCTCCCCATGAAAAAATTGGATGGTTCCTCCAACCTGATTGCATGTATTGCTATAAGGACTGTTTTGAGATCGAGAATTGTTACCCATGTAATTTAACTGCTTGTTGTCCATGTTGTGACCATAAGGTTGGTATTCTGAACTGTTTGATCCACCTCCACTTACTTCGCACTGCATTACTGGGTGAACCTGTGAAGAACTAAAAAAGCCATCAATTTTCTTATTCAAGAGTTCTACCTGATTAGAGAGCATGCTGACCAAATCAACGTTATAGACACCAGCTATTTTTGTTGGCTTTGTACTCATGACTTGCCACTGATAGTTATTCAGTGACATCTCCTCTATAAACTCATAAGCATCTTCAGGTGTTTTATTATTGATGGTTCTGCCAACAGCTGCATCAACCATTTGTCGAGTCGAAGGATTCAGGCCATTATGAAATGTTTGAACCTGTAGCCAGAGTGGTAACCCATGGTGAGGGCATCTTCGCAAAAGGTCCTTATATCTCTTCCATGCATCGTAGAGTGTTTCTAAATCCATCTTTAAAAAAGAAGAGATATCATTACGTGATTTGTTTGTTTTAGCTGGTAGAAAATATTTTAATAAAAACTTTTCGGTCATTCATTCCCAAGTAGTGATTGACCCTTGTGGTAACGAGTTCAACCACTGTTTAGCTTTGTTCCTCAACGAAAAGGGAAACAACTGAAGGCGAATGGCGTCATCAGAAATGCCATTAATTTTAAAGGTATCGCAAAATTCTAGGAAATTTGCCAAGTGAGCATTGGGATCCTTATCCTGCAAACCATCAAACTGAACAAACTGTTGATTTGAATTGTGTTAGGTTTCAGTTCAAAATTATTTGCAGCAATAGCAAGTCTAACTATACTTGAATCAGTTCCTGTTAAATTAGGTTTAGCATAATCATACATAGTGCGCGGAGTAGGATTTTGATTAACAGCAATTGTAGGAGGTAGCAGATTTTCTTGGTTTTCAGCCATCTCCTCGGTTGTGGTTTGACTATTGTCCTCTTGCTCGTTCTCTGTGTATCTTAAGCTTCACTTTATTTCTCTTTGGTTTTTGCGAACTGTACGATCGATCTCATTGTCAAAAAGTAATGGTCCTGACGGGTTTTTTCTAGTCACAAACTATAAGAACCTGCCAGAAAAAGGGAAAAAGAAGAATCAGTAATAAAAATTAGAATAAAATTTAAATTGCATTAAAAGTAAATGGCTAAATTAATAAAAATCGAGTGCTCCTATTATCTTAGTTCCGCGACAACGGCGCCAAAAACTTGATACGTGATATTCGTGATAGGTTTTAAATATTTATAATGAATCGTTCTTGAAACTAACTATTATCACGATGAAGGCAAGTGTACCTATCGAACAGTAGTATAGCAAGACCGGATTATCAAACCCAAAGGAACTAAAAGTACTAGTATTAACTATTTTTTATTATCTAGCCTAAAAAAAATAAAAGGGTTTTGTTTATCTAACTAATAAAGTAAACTAAGAAATCACAGAAAATAAATTCGGGGAAAATACTTTTTGGAAAACTCGATTGATTAAGACAATACCTAAGGAAAAATCCACCTAGACTTCACTTGTTATTTGACTCTGAATTGGACGATTTATTCATTCAACTTGTTCCGTAGAGATCTCTAAGTTATATTATTATCTCTCTTGAGACTAACAACGTCTAACCCTAGATTGAATAATTGAAATCTCTTTCTACTTAATGCCCTAGGGTTCCATTAACTTGATCTATGGATCTCCTTATTAGGTTTCACCCTAATCCGACAAAATCTTGTCACACTATCTCTAGGCGCGCAACCAACTCTGCTTAATTATGACAAATCTACTCTTAGACAAGGTTTATTCCTCCTCTAAATAAGAGCTTAACTTGAATCAATATCCTGAAATATCAAAACAACAATTAAGAACACATAATTAAGAACAAGTCAAATATTTATCATACAATTCAGATAATAATAACAAGATTCGTCTTAGCTTTCATCCCCCTTAGGTATTTAGGGTTTTTAATTCATAACTAAAAAGGTAAACATCTCAGAAGAATAATGAATAAAAAACATAAAGAATAACCCAAAACTCTTAAAAGGAAATTGAGGGGAGATCTTCAGTCTTGATGATGAATCCGGCTTCTGAGATGGATCAATTGGCTTTCCTTGAGTAGTTCCCTACTTCCTTCTCTGTGCGTCCCTTTTTCTCCTCTTCTAGGGTGTATTTATAGGCTTTGAAATGCCTAAGAGCCCTCAAAATTGGCCTTTTCCGAATTGGACTAAACTTGGGCTCAGTAGGGACACGCCCGTGTGCGATTACTTCAGGCCGTGGTCAAGCCTGTTAAATTGGCACAGGAGTGTGGTCTACCCGTGTGAGTCGTGCTTCGATTTTGCCAAATTGACACGGTCGTGTGAGGAAGTCTAGGCCGTGTTGATTTCGTACGTTGGCCCATTTTCTCTGTTTTTGGCCTGTTTCTCATTCCTTTCACTCTTTTATGCTCACCTAAGTATAAAACATGAAATTAAGGCATTACGAGCATCGAATTCACCAATTTTAAGGAAAAATCATTGATAAAATGTGCTAAGCATGAGATAGAAATATGTATGAATTACAGTTTATCAAGGTTTATATCCTAGGCTTGCCGATTTTTGTTTGTTTTGTCCTACCTCATTCTTACCTTCGCTTACCACTGGTTCTGGCCTTTGTTTTGCCACTAACCCTTCCTCATCTTGAATGGAAATTGCATTGAGTTGCTCCCTTGGGTTAGATTCAGTGTTGCTTGGCAGGCTACCTTGTGGCCGTTCGAAAATTAACTTGGCAAGCTGTGCAATCTAAGTATCGAGCCCCCGGATTGATGCTTGTTGATTTTTGAGTGCCGTCTTAGTATTCTGAAAATGAGTCTCTGACACTGAGATAAATTTGGTTAGCATCTCCTCAAGGTTTGGCTTTTTCTCCTGCTGGTATGGTGGTTGCTGAAAGCCCAGAGGGAGTGGTGGTTTCTGATTTCCTTGGCCTCCCCATGAAAATTTTGGGTGATTCCTCCAACCTGCATTGTAAGTATTGCTATAAGGATTATTTTGAGATCGAGGATTATTACCCATGTAATTTAATTGCTCGTTCTCCATGTTGTGGCCATAAGGTGGGTATTCTGAACTGTTCGATCCACCTCCACTTGCTTCGCACTGCATTACTGGGTGAACCTGTGAAGAACTAAGAAAACCATCAATTGTCTTATTCAATACTTCTACCTAATTAGAGAGCATGGTGATCGAATCGACGTTATAAACACCGGCTACTTTTGTTGGCTTTGTCTACATGACTTGCCACTGATAGTTATTTAGTGACATCTCCTCTATAAAATCATGAGCATCTTTAGGTGTTTTATTATTGATGGTTTTGCCAGCAGTTGCGTCAACCATTTGTCAAGTCGAAGGATTCAAGCCATTATGAAAGGTTTGAACCTGTAGCCAGAATGGTAACCCATGGTGAGGGCATCTTCGCAAAAGGTCCTTGTATCTCTCCCATGCATAGTAGAGTGTTTCTAAATCCATCTGCACAAAAGAAGAGATATCATTACGTAATTTATCCATTTTAGCCGGTGAAAAATATTTTAGTAAAAACTTTTTGGTCATTTATTCCCAAGTAGTCATTGACCCTCGTGGTAACGAATTCAACCACTGTTTAGCTTTGTTTCTCAAAGAAAAAGGGAATAACCGAAGGTGAATGGCGTCATCAGAAACACCATTAATTTTAAATGTATCGCATATTTCCAAAAAGTTTGCCAAGTGAGCGTTGGGATCTTGGTCCTGCAAACCATCAAACTGAACAAATTGTTGTATCATTTGAATTGTGTTCGGTTTCAGTTCAAAAGTATTTGTAGCTACAGCAAGTCTAACTATGCTCGATTTAGTTCCTGTTAAAGAAGTTTTAGCATAATCATACATAGTGCGAGGAGCAAGATTCTGATTTACTGGATTAACAGCAATTGCAGGAGGTATCAAGTTTTCCTGATTTTCAGCCATCTCCTTGGTTGTCGTTTGAATATCGTCTTCTTGCTCGTTCACTGTGTATCTTAAGCTTCGCCTTATTTCTCTTTGGTTTCTGCGAACTATGCGATCGATCTCACTATCAAAAAGTAATGGTCCTGACGGTTTTCTCCTGGTCATAAACTAAAAAAAACCTGTCAGAAGAAAATAAATGAAGAATTAGAAAGTAAAAAATTCAAATTGCAATAAAAGTAAAATGGCTAAAGTAATAAAAATTGAGTTTTCCTAATATCTTAGTTTCCCGGCAACGGCGCCAAAAACTTGATACGTGATATTCGTAATAGGTTTTAAATATTTATAATGAATCGTTCTTGAAACTAACTATTATCACGATGAAGGCAAGTGTACCTATCGAACAGTAGTATAGCTTTAGCAAGACCGAATTATTGAACCCAAATGAGCTAAAAGTACTAGTATCAACTTTCTTTTTATTATCTAGCCTAAAAAATAAAAGGGTTTTGTTTATCTAACTAATTAGTTAAACTAAGAAATCATAGAAAATAAATTTGGGGAAAATACTTTTTGGAAAATTTGATTGATTAAGACAATACCTAAGGAAAAATCCACTAGACTTCACTTGTTATTTGACCCTGAATCGGACGATTTATTCATTCAACTTGTTCCGTAGAGATCCCTAAGTTATATTATTATCTCTCTCGAGACAAACAACGTCTAACCCTAGATTGAATAATTGAAATCTCTTTCTAATTAATGCCCTAGGGTTGCATTAACTCGATCTATGGATTCCCTTTTTAGGTTTCACCCGAATCTAGCAAAATCTTGTCACCCTATCTCTAGGCGCGCAACCAACTCCGCTTAATTATGACAAATTTACTCTTATTCAGGGTCTATTCCTCCTCTGAATAAGAGCTTTACTTGAATCAATATCCTGGAATATCAAAACAAGAATTAAGAACACATAATTAAGAACAAGTCAAATATTTATCATACAATTCAGATAATAATAACAAGATCCGTCTTAGGTTTCATTCTCCTTAGGTATTTAGGGGTTTTAGTTCATACTAATGAAAGAACATATCTCAAAAGAATAAAAATAACAAAATATAAGAAAAACCAAAAACTCCTGAGGGAATATGAAGGGAGATCTTCAGTCTTGATGGTGAATCCGACTTCTTAGATGGATCAATCGGCTTTCCTTGAGCAATTCCTTGCTTCCTCCTGTGCGTCCCCCCTCTTCTCCTCTTCTAGGGTGTATTTATAGGCTTTGGAATGCCTAAGAGCCCTCAAAAGTGGCCTTTTTCAAATAGAACTCTGCTTGGGCTCAACAGGGACACGCCCGTGTGACACGCTCGTGTGCGATTACTTCAGGCTGTGGTCAAGCCTGTTAAATAGGCACGGGCGTGTGGTCTACCCGTGTGAGTCGTGCTTCCATTCTGCCAAATTGACACGGTCGTGTGGTTTGCCCGTGTGAGGAAGTCTAGGCCGTGTTGATTTTGTATGTTGGCCCATTTTCTTCGTTTTTGGCCCATTTCTTGTTCCTTTCGCTCTCCTATGCTCACCCAAGTATAAAACATGAATTTAAAGCATTAAGAGCATCAAATTAACCAAATTTAAGGATAAATCATCCATAAAATGTGCTAAGCATGGGATAGAAATATGTATGAATTATGGTTTATCAAAGATCAAATATTTTTCCACCCAAGGTCGGTCCAAATGATGATCATTTTATATACTTTATATTTAACTTTTATCCAAGTTATATTGGGCTAAAAATTAATATAAAGTTTGAGGGAGAAAGTGGTCTAATGTGCTAAGCATTAAGACTAATCCAATAAGAATATTTTGCAGCCCAAAACCAATGCAATAAGTTGACCCAATCAACTTATTTAGCTGATTAAATTAATTGCAAAATAGCCCTCAAGTTTCCTTAAAATTCTATTCAAATCCCTCCACTATTTTTGCATTTGAAGATTTGCACTAAGCTAAATTTAGCAAAGGTTGAAACATTTAAATTTTGCTCCCTGTGTGGCTAGCAAAGGGAAGTGTGTGGTTGCTAATTATTTTCTATTTGTAGCAGCCAATCCCACCTATAAATACGTCCTTCACCTATTCATTCAACATACCATTCATTTCTGACACATCTTTCTCTTTAATTTGCTTTTCCGTCTTCAATTCCCTTCTTTGCTTTTCCCTTTTTCTTGTTCATTCCCTTGCCGATTTCCCTCTTGAAAAAGAGCTTTCTTCCACCCTGGAGTAGCATCCATAAATTTTTCGTAGAGGCCTTGGTTTAGCAGAATGAGAAGAGAAGAAGAGAAGTGCACTAGTTTGGCTTCAAAGAAATATTGGGTTTGCTTCCTAGTTCCCTTCTCCTTAATTTTCTTGTCTATGTTGTGATTATGAATATGAATAATTTTGTTGTTGTTTTTCTTGTTCTAATTAAAATGGATTAAATTCATTCGAGTTAGATTGATTGCATTCTGCCCACTTGAATTAATAAAATCATGTTTGTATTGTTATAGGTCTTGGTGAGTTGTTCAATTAAATAAAACCATTCTTATGTTATACTTGCATTACAAAATGTAAGGTAACGAATGAATCAATTATTATACGTATTGAAATTATAATTAATTGATACAATATTTAATTGGTGCATGTTTAATCTTCTAAGGTAGTTGAAGGTTAAATTAGCGACAGTATTAAACGGTACATAGCCTTGCATAACTTGCAAGATTATTGTGATTAAACTGTTTCAATATAGAAATATATTGTTACCTCACTTAATCTTTTATGTGCTTATGAAGATTGATTAATTATTTGAATTGGCATTGAAAAATGTTCAAGAGATTAGTTAATTTAATAAGTACGTATGAGCAGTAGTTAGCAAATTACCAAGTTGTCATGAAATTCTTCGTAACAACATGAACATGAGTTTAGTAATTCTAGGTTAAGGAATGTAATTTATCGAACATAATTAGGTCATATAGGTTAAGGCCATATTTTTGAAATCGTACTTTGGAATTTTTACTTTTATTTCTATTAATTAGTTAATTTTTTGTTTTTAGTTTTTAAGATCACTTCTTCAAAACAAAATATTTTTCCCATCACCAAAGTGTTTGATTTACATTTCATAAATATTTTTCTTTCACAGTCCTTATGGGTACGATAACTCGACATTTACTTGTCACTTTATTACTTTTTGCGATTGTGTACACTTGCACATTTTCGTCGTTCTAAAATGCTTCGAGCCTATTGAGGCCACGTGGGCATAATTACCTGACCCACAATTTGGAGTTAGCTGTTATGGTCTTTACGCTCAAGATTTGGCGTCCTTATTTGTATGGTGAGAGTTGTGTTATCTACACCGATCACAAGAGTTCTAAGTATCTCCTATCCCAGAAGAAGTTGAACTTGAGATGGAGGCGCTAGATTGAGCTACTGAAAGATTATGATTGCATGATTGAGTATCATCTCGACAAAGCAAATATGGTTGCTGATGCTTTGAGTCAGAATTTAATGTTGAGTTGCGAGCCATGTTTTCATGGTTGAGTCTAACCAATGATGGTGGCTTGTTGGTTTAAATTTAGCTGAATCTGACTTTATCACATTAGATTAAAAAAAGGTAGTTAGTTGATGGGTTTTTATCAAAAAAGATCTATCTAGTTGAGAATGGTAATGGTGAAGACTTTGATTTGAATCCTGACGGTATCTTAAGTTTTTGTGGGAGGCTGTGTGTGCCTATTGATGTGGAGCATAGGCATGCGATTCTTACTGAGGTACATAGTAGCCCCTATGCTATGCACCCTAATAGTATCAAGATGTATCGGGATCTTCAAGAATTATACTGGTGGCCTAGATTGAAATGGGATGTTATTGACTTTGTGCGCTGATGTTTAGTATGTCAGCGGGTGAAGGAAAAACACGAACATCCTTCGAGTTTGTTACAGTTGATATAGATTTCGTAGTGGAAATGGGAGAAGATTACTATAGACTTTGTCACGATTTTTCCACTAACCCCGACGAAGAAAAATTCAGTATTGGTGGTTGTCGATCGGTTCTCAGAGAGTGTACATTTTCTAGTAGTGCATACTAATTACTCAATGGAGCGATTACCTGAGCTATACATAAAAGAGATAGTTCGACTTCATGGTGTACCGATTTTGATCATTTCTGATAGAGATCCATGTTTTACCTTGATATTTTGGAGGAGTCTTCAAGGAGCTTTGGGTTCGAAGTGTAACGCCCCCTACCCGTGTCTGACGCCGGGACAGGATACAAGGCATTATCGGACTTAAACACAAACAGTCATGGAAACCCGACCATAAAATTTCATTCAAATTTAAAAATTTTCAATTTTTATCATAAAGTCCCTTATTTGGGCTTACAAGGCCTTAAGCATGCTATGAAAGTAATTAGGGACTAAACTGGGAACTTCAAAAGGTTCGGGAAAATTTATGAAATTTTTCCATGAAGCGGAGCCACATGCCCGTGTGGACACAGGGACACGCCCGTGTGTCTTCAACACGCCCATGTCCTCAGGCCGTGTAACTCTCTGATTATGACAACATCACAAAAAATGAACCACACGGCCAAGCCACATGCCCGTGTGTTAGGCCGTGCCCTCTACACAACTGAGACACATAGCCGTGTCTCTGCTCGTGTGACTAACACTTAGGCTATTTTCAAGCCTTTGTGTTACCCTTAATTTCCACAATTCATTACATATATTAAGGACACATATCATGACATCATTTTAATGATTTAACCTCCTTCATTAAGATATATATTCTTAACATTAACATGTCATTATTCACGTATTTCACATTCTCGTGCTATATTAAGTCTAGATGCTATTAAGTCTAGATGCAAACATCCATGACCATTAATCTTACTATTGCACCACCTTTATTAATAATCTAGAATTATTCACTTATCACTTGTGTCATTAGACCTTGAGCATTCAAGTTCTATCAACATCATCATCTTCTTTTTTTTTTCTATATCATGCATTTTCTCATAGCAATGACCGGCTCGATTGGTCATGAAGCATTTATCATACACGCATGTTATACACCAACATGCATGTTCAACAAGCATATCCACATCACAAACATTAGGGCTTAACATGGATAAATAGGCTTACAAGCCATAATCATTATAAGCCACATCTCATGGCTATATACATCAAATCATTATAAGCCAATACATTTGGCTACTCATAACAACATCTATCATAAAACTAAGTCCCTATACATGCCACTCACTTGGAATCGCTAGCATAAATATATTAATATTCCAACGAAGATGTCTCGATAGAGTGATGCTGCCTCCGACAATCTCCAACCCTGACCTGAAAATGCTAAGGAAATGGAAAGGAGAGAGTAAGATTTACACTTAGTAAGCTCGCATGAAAAATAATAAGCAATGAGATAACATGCTATTTTCAAAATTCTTTCTATTTATTCGAAGTCCAGTCAAGCTATTTTCTTGAGTCCTGATCACTAAATTATTAGTATCCAGAGCTACAAAACTCCAAATTGAGAACTGTTAATTTTTCTTGAAACTAGACTCACATATCTTCTTACCATAAAATTTTTAGAATTTTTTCTGCATCCAATAAGTACAGTTTATTCTTTAAAATTACCCTTGTTTTGCTATTTGGCAGTTCTGACCTCTCTTCACTATAAATTAATTATCTCATAGTACAAAACTTGGATGATTCTTCTGTTTTTTTCCCTTAAAAATAGACTCATTAAGGATTTTAAGAATATAAATTATAACCTATAATAACTTTTGTACAATTTTTAATGATTTTCCAAAATTAAAATAGGGGAGTCTAAGATCACTCTGACCCTATTTCACAAAAATTCAAATATCTCATCATATGAGATTCCTTTCGTACATTGTTTCCTCTATCTAAAACTAAACTCGATAAGATTTTATTTAATATTTTACTCAGCTTCTAACTCAAT
The DNA here is from genome assembly GCF_007990345.1 of Gossypium hirsutum. Classification (NCBI taxonomy): domain Eukaryota; kingdom Viridiplantae; phylum Streptophyta; class Magnoliopsida; order Malvales; family Malvaceae; genus Gossypium; species Gossypium hirsutum. The sequence goes on along the minus strand of NC_053427.1, from coordinate 66,964,515 downwards.
TTTCACTATTTTTGGTGGATTTTCAAAGTCGGACTGCTGGTATTGTACTAATCTATCTTAGTGCAACATGATGATAACCATCACAAATTTTTCATAGAAATTATTCTCATAAATATCACTCATTCATTTGCACTCTTATCACAAGTCCATTCCATTTCACATGACAAACACATGCTTATGGGTTTCAAGTACGTACTTTTGCTATCTCTTAGGACAACCACTCGTCTAAACATGACAATCATATACATCATACTAGTATCATCTAAACATAGATGAGTTTATAATTTCAAGTATTTCCATGCCATTTCTCATATTAATTCCCATTGAATTCCTTGGAATCTCAATGGATATCACATTTATCGTCAAGTCATGCAAGCGATCATTTCAAGTACGCACTCCCGTCAACCTCACTCATTATGGCGGGATTACCAGTCCAGGCTAAATCCCCCGTATCATAACTCACAGAGTGTTGTCGGGATTACCAGTCCAAGTTAAATCCATTACAATTACATACACTCTCATAAGTTCGGATCTGAATTACTAGTCCAGGCTAAATTCAGTCCTTAATCAGATTACCCGTCCGGGCTAAATCCTTAATGCACCCATATTCTTCGAGAAACTCGACCACTTGAGGAACACCCGTTCGGGCTAGATTCTTTCTATATTGAGATCAACGGATTACCCGTCTGGGCTAAATCCATTTCTGCAACACATGCAGGATCTCATGTCATGTAAAAAATGCTTTAACCATCGGATATCCCTTTTTATTTAATCGAGATTTCCTCTTTTCATCAAGTATATCAATATGCATAGATGATCATGCAATGTACATTCAATTCAACACATTTTCATGTTTATTTGGGCATTAGTCCATACAAACAAAAATAACATATCATCTAGTTTTCATACAAACTTATTTATTTCATTTAAAATGTCAATTCCCGTCAAATGTCCATTAACATCAAATGGATTACCCGTCCGGGCTAAATCCTTTTCTGCAACACATGCAGGATCTCATGTCATGTAAAAAATGCTTTATCCATCGGATATCCCTTTTTATTCAACTGAGATTTCCTCTTTTCATCAAGTATATCAATATGCATAGATGATCATGCAATGTACATTCAATTCAACACATTTTCATGTTTATTTGGGCATTAGTCCATACAACCAAAAATAACATATAATCTAGTTTTCATACAAACTTATTTATTTCATTTAAAATGTCAATTCCCGTCAAATGTCCATTAACATCAAATTCAATGCAATCATAGCAAGATATATTTCATTTATAACAATTATAACATGAATAATATGCTTATTAAATCACGCGAACTTACCTCAAATACGGAAACGACAAAATTACCATTTTAGTCCAAAACTTGTATTTTCTGATTTAAGCTCGAATCTCGATTTTCTTAATCTAACATTTCAAATATAGCCTATTTAGGACTCAAATTATTCAAATTGACTCAAAATCATATTTTGAAAAAAATTACAATTTTGCCCTTAAACTTTATTAAAATTACACTTTTTCCCCTAGGCTCGTAAAATGATTTTTATTCAAATTTCCCATTCTATAAGCCTAGCCGAACCATTTTCATAACTATAGCAAACTAAAATTCTCATCATAACACTTTTTTTTATACCATTTTTACAACTTTTAAAAAATGGTCTTTTCGGTCATTTTCGTCGAATATTGCTTAGTAAAAGTTATTTATTTAACACCCAACACTCATTTTCTACCATTAGAAATCAAAATGAATGCATTTCACACATGGGTAAATTTTTAAACATGAACCCTAACTCAAATTAATGGTAGAAATAGATAGATCTTGTTACGGGGATTGCAAAAACGTAAAAATCATTAAAAACGGGGCTAGAACTGACTTACAATCGAGCTTGTAAGCTTGAAAAACCTAGCCATGGTTTCTCCATGCAAGTTTCAACCAAGAGGTTGAAGATGGACAAAATTTGGCTTTTAATTTTGTTTTTAATTCATTTTAATAACTAAATGACCAAAATGCCCTTAATGAAAAACTTTAAAAACATGCCTAACCATGTCCATTTTTGTCCACCAACATAACCAATGGTCTAATTACCATATAAGGACCTCCAATTTAAAATTTCATAACAATTGGACACCTTTAGCATGTAGAACTCAACTTTTTCACTTTTTACGATTTAGTCCTTTTGACTAAATTGAGTGCTCAAACGTCACAATTTTCGAACGAAATTTTCCAAAAATCATCCCGTGAAATTTTAGACCATTAAAATATAATAAAATAAATTTTTTTACATTGGTTTTGTGGTCCTGAAACCACTGTTCCAACTAGGCTTAAAATCGAGATGTTACACGAAGCTTAACTTTAGTACGGCTTATCACCCCCAGATTGAAACAGGTAATTTAGATACTCGAGGATATGTTGTGCATTTTTTTCATTGAGTTTGGTGGTAGTTAGGAGCGGTATCTACATTTAGTGGAGTTCGCTTACAACAACAACTACCAGACGAGTATTCAGATGGCACCCTTCGAGTCACTATATGGTAAGAGGTGTAGGACTCCTTTGTGCTGGTCTGAGCTGGATGAAAGGCGTGTTGTGGGTCCGGATTTGATTCAAGAGACTAAGTAGAAGGTGAAACTGATTAGTGATAGACTGAAAGCCACTTCTGATAGGCAAAAGTCTTACGCGGATTTGAAACATCGTGATATTGAGTTTCAGGTTGGGGATTGAGTGTTCCTTACGGTTTCACCTTGGAAGAAGGTTCTAAGATTCAGATGAAAAGAAAGTTGAGTCCAAGATTTAGTGGACCCTATGAGGTTATTGAGAGGATCGGATCGGTAGCATTTCAAGCCAGGTTACCGATTGAACTTGAGCGTATACATGAAGTATTCCATGTGTCCATGTTGTGGAAGTACTAATTCTATCCCTCACAAATTGTTTCGATAGAGGAGATTGAGGTTCGATCTAATCTTACCTATGAAGAGAAACCAATCGAGATCCTATCTCGTGAGGTTAAGATGTTGCATAATAAGACCATACCTTTAGTAAAGGTTTTGTGGCTTAATCACAAAACCAAAGAGACTACATGGGAAACTGAGGATACGATGAGACGTCACTATTCAATTCGGGTAATTTCAAGGATAAAATTCTTTTTAGAGTGGGAGAGTTGTCACATCCCAAAAATTAGGTTAGTAGAATTGGACATTAGATTATGGGTTTGAGAGAAAAATAAAATTGTGTCATAGAAATTAAAATAGGATAAAATAAATAATTAGTTAATAATAGTAAAAATAATAATTAAATAAAATAATTATGGTAGCAATAATCGGGGCATTAGTAAAATTAAATAAAAATAAAAAATTAATAATAGACTTATTTGGAGTAGTGGTTAAAGTAGAGGTTAAATGTTTAAATTAAGTCTAGTAGTTAAAAATGGAGCTATTAGAATAAGGGAGAAATAGGAGGAGACTTAGAGGGAAAATAGCCCAATTTTTTTTTTTTAAAAAGGTTGGCTATAAAAGCTACTTGCCACCCAAGCTCTCTCCAAATTTTTTTAAAAATTTTAAAATTTGATAAATCTAGATAGGAAAATTTTCTCTCAAAAATTTATGCATCTTTCATATTTTCTTGGCATCCAAACACTCCCTATTCCTTCAACTTGGCAAGAAAATCACTCTTTCTTCAATTTCTCACCTAAACTTAGCTCCTTTTTGCTCAATGTACAAATTCGTGGAGGTTTTCGAATTAAAGGTAAATCTATTATTTTTTTATATATTAAATTATTATTCGGTGTTTTAAATTTGAATTTTCATAGATCTAAGCAATAAAAATAAAAATCAATGGTTTTAAAGCTATCTTTTGAAAAAAAAAATGGTGAATGAAGAAATAAAGAGCTAAGAGGTATTTTTAAAATAATTTTTAGAATATTTTGACAAGGTTAAGTGGTTTACAAATTCTATTTTATAAAATATTTAATTAATTGGATGAATTAAATGGCTGTCTTTTGAGAATAATGATGAAGGGTGATTTTTGAGAAAATTAGTGTCTAGTAAAATTGAGTTGAATTATCGGCCTAGGTCTATAATTAAGCACAAGTTAGGGGGTTAGGATGTAGAAGTTAAGGATTTAATTAAATTAAAAAAATAAGAAATTAAGCGAAATAGATTGTACGAAATAAGTTGAATAAGTATATTTGAGCGGAGAGTTGTTGTATGAACACAAAGAGATAAGTTAAATTGTTTTTGAATGTTGAGTGATATGTATATTTTTTTGCGAAGCTAAAAATGTTGGTGGAGCCTCAACAAACCGGGATAAAGGCAAGAAAAAAGTTATCTAGTTTGACGAGTCGTGTTAAGCTACAGGTGAGTGCATTTGTATGCTGTGTTTTAGCATGAATTGTGCAATCTAGAGAGTCAAAGTTGTAACAGCCCGATTTTAGCTAAATCAGAACAGTGGTTTTGGGACCACAAATCTGAGATCGTAAAATTATTTTAATATTATTTTTGGTGTTTATAGCATGTGAATATATATGTGTGAAAATTTCGTGAGCAAATTTTATCGTTTAATAGCTCAATTTGAGAAAAAGGACTTAATCGCATAAAATACAAAAGTAGCATGCTAGAAGTTAAAAGTTCTAAATTGCTATGGTTATTAAATGAGAAGTCCTTATGTTTTAATTAGACCATTAATAGCTTGAGTGTAGCACCCCAAACCCGGCCCAGACGTTATGGCCGGATCTGACATGCCACATCGAAGCGTTCAAAATATTTTATATTGTTGATCTAGAAAAACCTACTTAGTGTTTTAAAAGATAATTTCATTATAGGTTAAAGTGAATGGAAGCTGTGCACCAGGTAGGAAACCGAAAAAGAGGAGGTGAGTCTATCGGACTACTTAAGTACCAAGCTCCCTTCGGATCCAATCCTAGACATGCACACCGCCATTGCCACACCTTAACGTCATGTATATTTCTAGAAAATCGATTTGATTAAGTCATTTTTAGGAAAAGTGATTAATTTTGGAAAATACTTTCATTGCGGAAGCTTTGCTTGTTGTCGTGTTATTTTGAAATCAATTGTTGTTTTTTTTTTTGAAAATGCGCCCTAAAGCTATCCAATTTCAACAGTTAAAATAAGTAATACCTATCTTAGTAATACAATTAAAACCATCAAAAATAATTAAGCGGCCTTATTACATTTAAAAACCCAAACCTCAACATAAATAATAGGATGTCCAGTTCACCAGAAGAAAACCAAACTTTCAGAACGGGTGGCTACTCCGAATTCCCTCACAGCTCCAAGCCCACTATGGTTGGGAATTACCTGCGTGGATGAAAATAAAAGGGGTGAGTTTGGGGAAACTCAGTGTGTAAAATAACCCAATCATAGTCTAAATCAGCTCAACCCACAAAAACAAAATAAGTTGGCCTTAGCCCAGAACAGAAATTCAGAATAAAGCCCATAGGCCCATAACAGAACAGAACAGAACAGATATTACATGTTTATGCAGAAACCCAACCCAGATTCATCCATAACACCCCCGTACCAGCCTTACACCATGTGGAGAGACTACTTGACCCACCCAACCGCTACACACCACATAAATTGCAGCGAGGCTGCCAGATATTGTGACGAAGTCATCAGATACAGATATTGTGGCAGAGCCACCAAAACAGATATATGTGGCAGAGCCACCAGATCAGATAATCGTGGCATAGCCACCAGAACAGATATATGTGGCAGAGCCACCAGATCAGATAATTGTGGCATAGCCACCAGGACGCTTCCTCCATAATATAACCCATGTCCCCATGCAACAAATATATAATTATGGCATACATCATACAGAATCAGATCGTCATGCTTTTCAATCAAAATTAACCTTAGGGGTATAACGGTAATTTTGCACCTAAGGGTATAACAGTAATTTTCCATACATAGGGGTATTATAGTAATTTAACTACTTTTAGGGTTTGCATGCATATCCTAACTATTTACGTACTATCAGAACACTTACCGCGCATACTTACCGAATTGGGCCCGTTGGCCCATGAACCCGATCTTTGGCCCATTAAGCCCAAATTATCAAAATGTACGAAATCGCGCGTACTGCAGTTTATTACTTTAGATTACCAAATATACAAACCCAACTATCTTACGAGCATTCGCACACTCGCAAATTCCCAAAATACCGACTTTTCGGCATTTCAGCTTTTCGGCTTTTGCCAATCTAGTCTATGAGAGGGTGTCAGTTACACACTTGTTTGCGACGATAGCTGACGAGATCCACACACGAACTGCCTACAATTGGATTACTAACACGTTAATCTAACTATTCAAATACAAACTACGTATTAACCCCTTACAATATTCGGCCAACCACACCTACAGATCATAGTAAGCTTATAAGAAATCAATAAGCAACTCATTAACAAATTTTTGTCAATGTTTACCACATAATCATAATTTCACTGCAAGTTGTCTTCCTGAGCAACAGTCACTAAATCATTTATAACTGTAGCTGCGAAACTACAAATCAAGTGCTGTTAATTTTCCCTGAAAATAGACTCATATATCTTCTATCCATAAAATTTTCAGAATTTTTGGTTTGGCCAATCAATACCAGATTTTTCTTAAAGTTTCCCATGTTTCACTGTTTGACTAATCTGACCACTCTTCATTACGAATCAAATTTCTCATTGTAAAAAATTCAAAATATGTTCTCGTTTATTTCATTTGAAACTAGACTCATTAAGATTTAATTAAATAATTTATTCACCTTCTAACTCATCTCTCACAATTTATGGTGATTTTCCAAAGTCACGTTACTGCTGCTGTCCCAAGCAGATTTATTACCAAATCACTCTTTCACACATAACTTGCATGCATGTTATTTAAACATGTATATCACCAATCAATCATCACATAACTATGATTTTACTTAAGTATAATCTCCATTTCATCATTTTAAAGCACAACATGTTAGCCGATTTTTCCCTTTAACAACTAAGGCACATGCATGCTCATTTGTTTGGCTCAACTTCACCTATCTTCCATTTTTATCAAAAGAACATGAAACAACAACCATTTCCTTCATTTTAATTCATGACTAAATTCTCACAACACAACTAAAAACCAAAATATGCCTCAAGAGTTAAGGTAGAATCAAGAAGAACTCATGAACCTCAAAATAAAAGCAAACTACCATGAACTTACCTTCAATTTTCTTCCCCAAGTGACCGAACATTCAAGAGCTTTCTCCTCTCCTTTCTCTTCTCTAACTTTAGGCTATGATGAACAAAGATGGACAAAACTTTTTTCTTTTCACCCCTTTTTTTTAATAAAATTTCATATTTCATCCATTTAATTCTTTAATACAAAAGACATGAAATTCCCATCATGGAACATTTACCTAACCCATTATCATGGAACATTTACCTAACCCATTATCATGAAACATTTACGTAACCCATTATCATGGAACATTTACCTAACCCATTATCAATTTGTATCAAATTGTACAATAAATTATGGATATCAGGTGCACATTTTGTCTACAACAACATCGTGGCTGGCCACTTCATGTAAAATGGGAGGTTTGTCATGCAAATCCTCCTATTTTGCACTCATATTTATTTGGCCACTTCAATTTAGCCTATAGCATTTTCAAACATTTTCACATAGGTCCTATTTCATAATTTCACCCCCTTTTTCTTATGGAGCAAAAAAAAATTAACTAAAATTGCCGGGTTCTATCTTAAGCTTGGGCCTTCTAGAGGCCCACTAACATAATTAAACCTATGCCAACATTCACAGAATTCCCGAAAATTGGGGCGTTACATTGAGTGGGCCATGGACATGTATTATTTAATTTTCATGTTATATAACTAGGGTTAAATGTGTGAAATTTTGATAAATATGGGCTGCTATGAAGCTATATGAAATTTGGCACACATGGGTTTGTAATGAATTGGTGTAATTTTGTGTTTATTGAAATAAGGACTAAATTGAATAAATGTGTAACTTGAGGGGCTAAAGTGTAAAAATACTCAAATATGTGTTTGTGGACTAAATTGAAAGATTATGTGATTAAATGGGTTGAATTTGTTATAATATAGATCAATATAAGAGGAACCTGAACTTAGATCGAGGTAGAAACAAAATACTCGACTAATCAACTAGGTTCGTCGTTTTTACGTCCGAGGTAAGTTCGTACGTGATAAACATTGTTACAATTATGTTTTTAATACTTTAATAATGTGTAAATTGTATATATACAACTACGATTGCGTACAACAACAAATTGATTATGTTTGGCACTTAGTGTGCATTTCGAGATAACTTCGGCTATATATATAGCACTTATGTGCGAATTGGAATAGCTTCGGCTATATGTGGCACTAAGTGTGCGATACTGAGATAACTTCAGTTTTTTGTGATGGCACTAAGTGTACGATATCATTATAGCTTCGGCTAATCATTTTTGCACTAAATGTGCGAGTTCCTTAAGTATTGAAAGATTTCTGGATGGATTAACGTATTGAACAAAGAGGTGAGAATGTAATAATTACATACGGGGGAGTACATGTACGTACGATACCTATGTGGTAGTTGATACTATGTGTATGAAGCTTGATGGACCTATATATATATATGATAAATGGTCATGGGTTAAAATTGAGTGATGATATGAGACTTACTAAGTGTTTATTAATTGATGATTTGAATATTATGAACTGTTGAGTTTATTAGTACGAATTTACTAAGATATGAAGCTTACTATGTGTTATTTGTCTGTGTTTTATAGATTATCAAAGCTAACTCAGACTCGGGGATCGTCGGGAAACGTCATCACACTATCGATCATATCGTTAGTACTTTTGAAGCTTTGTATATTTGGTATATGGCATGTATTGGCTAGTGTTATCTTGATATGTTTTGAGTTGTGATTATAGCCATGAAATTTGGCTTGTAAATGTTAGAATATGGGGTTGGCTTAAATTATGTGTTTGATAAGTGATATATGTGATGTATATAAGTATTCATGTACTTTGGCATGTTTTTCATGGTTGTTGATATGGCTAAGTGGTTCTTCATTTGATTAGTTAATAGTTGGTTTTTTGATGCTTGGAAGTTGGCATATTGTGGATTGATTTTGAGATAATGAAATGGTATGTTTTGAGGCATGAAATAGATGATAGAATGTTGAGAAAATGCATTTAGAAGTTAATTAAGTTTGATGACTTTGGCATATTGATTAGATATGTCTTGGTTATGGATTTGAGTAGTTAAGTGGATGGTTTATAAATGGTATAAATTGTGAATGAATTAGCATGTTTTGGTTGCTCATATATGTATAGAAATGATGAAACTTGATGTGGTTTAGGTATGCTTGAGGAGGGTGAGAAATGTGGCTTAAATCAAGCCTATTTTCACTCCACACGGCTAAGCACATGGGCTTGTAGCTCAACTGTGTGTGACACATGGCCTTAGTACACAGCCGTGTGATCCCCGAGAAATAATTACAGATTCAAGTCAGTCTTGTGCACGGCCTAAATACACGGGCATGTCTATTGGCCGTGTGACGCACATAACCTTGGCACATGGGCGTGTGTGGCCATTTCGAAGGGTACACGGGCTAGACACACGGAGGTGTAGTCGGCCGTGTGACCCAAGTCAGTAACCCTCTAGATTTCCCACGGTCAAGACACACGGGCGTGTCTTCGACCGGGTGGTGCAAGTCAGTATGTATACCCTATTTTCACAAGGCCTGTTCACACTAGCGTGTGACCCCTGAATGTAAGAAAATTTTCTAAGTTTCGAAAATATTTGTATGTGATTGATTTAGTCCCGAACCTCTGCTAAGCATGTTTTAAGGCCTCGTAGGCCCTCTTAAGGGACAATGTGGTTATGTTTTATTGACGTTTATATGGAAATATTTAATGTATGTTAAATGTATGCATTTGTGTTGTGATTGATCGGTAATACATTGTAGCCCTATTCCGGCAATAGATAATGTAACAGCCCAATTTTGGGCCCAGTCAAAATAGTGGTTTCAGGACCACTGATCCAGGGTGGAGAAATTATTTTTAATATATTTTATGTGTTGTGGCATGATTATATGAGAGTATGAAAATTTTGGAGAATTAATTTTAGCGATTTCAAGCTTAATTGTGAAAAAGGACTAAATCGCATAAAGTATGAAAGTCTTATTTTGATAGCTAAGGGTATCAAATAGCTAGGGAACCAAAATTGGGGTCTTTAAAGGGAAAATAGACCTTTAAAATAGAGGTGGCCGGCCATAGGGAAAAATGGGATGAGAAAGTCAAAGTTAGGTGGCCTAAATTGATTAAAATAAAACCTAAGAAAAAGGCTATCATCTTTTTGTTTTGCTCCTTCTTCTCCACCGATTTTCCTCCAAGAAAATGGCCATGGAAGGTTGAAAATTTTCAGCAACTTAAAGCCTTTGCAAGTAAGTGACTTTGAGGGCTTTTTTTGAATATTTTTTGTACTTTTGAGATCCTTGTAGCTTGAGCTTTCTAACAAGGGGACTATTTTGCAAAATGGTTGAAAGTCTAGGGTTTTTCCATGATAGTAGACATGTTGATTTTTGAAATTTAGGGAAGAATATGAGTTATGGTTGTGAAATAAACAACTTTCGTGAAGTAGTTTTCATGGAAACCCTAACTAGGGACCATTTTGCATAAGTTGTGAAATGGATGTTTCATGTGTGTAATAATGAGACTTGTAGGCTGCTTCTAGTATAAAAAGTATTCGGCTAGGCTTGGTTAGTGAGAAAATGTGATAAAAATCGATATTCGAACCTAGGGGTAAAATGGTCATTTTGTGAAAGTCTAGGGGCAAAATGGTCATTTTGCCCACTTATGAATTTTCGGGTGCCTAGATTAATATACTGAATAAATGAATGAATTTTTATCATTTTAGATCAAGAATTACAAAATTCAGGCCTAGACCGGGGAAAAAGCAAAGCAAGTGGACTAAGCCGAACTAGTCGCCTACATTTTGTATCCTGAGGTAAGTTGTATGTTAATAATGCAACAATATCTTTATGATGTGCAATTGAGTTGGCATGGCATAAGTTGTCTTGATTTTGAAAATGAGAATACAAGTTGAGAAATTTACATAGTAAAGAATTTCGTTGAACATTTGGAATAGACCTAGATATTTGTGCCGTGATTGATAAACGCCAAATTATACATAATTTTACCCCAAATACTTAGCATATTTATGGATGTTTAAGACTAGATTTGTGGATTTTGGTTCTCTTAATCGGTTATTTCATGTTTTGTACTCAGGAGAGCACCAAGAGTCAAAAGGAGCCAAAAACGAGCTAAAAAGGGACAAAACGGACCAAATCGAGAAGATCACACGGCCTAAGCCTTGCCACACGGGCATCTCACAAGCTCGTTGCCTTCGGGGGTGTCGACCAAGGTTTACACTATTCACACGGCATGGCCATTGAGCCCATACAGTCATGGCAATTTAACGGATTGAACACGGCTTGGTAATCACGTCACACGGGCGTGTCCCTTTTTCAAAGAGTTGTATTTTACACGGAAAAGGGTACTTAGGGAGGAAGAAAGCCAATCCAAAGCCTATATAAACACCCTAAGCATGAACCAGAGAGGGGGGCCTCTTCCAGAACTTTTCTAGAATACAGAACCACACGCCAAGAATTGCTTGAAGGAACCCAGACGATCCATCCCAAAAGCCGGAGCTACTCCAAGACTGAAGATCTCTTTCAGAATTCCCTCAGGGGTTTTAGAGTTTTCTTCATGTTTTGTTATTTTTATACTTTTGAGATGTACTATTAGTTAATTATGAACTAAACCCCTTAGATACCTAAGGGGGATAAAACTTATGATGGATCTTGTTATTATTATTTGAACTGTATGATAAATACTTGATTTGTTCTTAATTATGTGTTCTCAATGCTTAAGTTAATATTTCGGGTATTAATTCATGGTTTGATGTGCTTATGCAGAGGACTAATAGAACCTGCCTAAGAGTAGATTTGGCATAATTAAGTGGAGTTGATCAAACGCCTAGAAGTAGGGTTACGAGATTTTGCCGAATTAGGGTGAAACCTAATATGGGAGTGCATAGAGTGATTTACTGCTTCCCTAAGGGTTTTAATTAAGAAAGAAATTTCGATTAATTCAACTGAGGGTTAGACGTTATTAGTCTCGAAAGGGATAATAACATAGGTTAGGGAGTCTCACGGATCAAGTTAAGTGAATAAATTGTCCAGTTCAGAGTCAGATAACAAGTGAAATCTAGGTGGATTCCTCCTTGGGTGTCCTCTTTATCAATTTCTTCTCTTCAAGTCTTTTTCCAAATTTTCTCTTTGCTTTAATTAAATTAGTTAATTAGTTTAGATAATTAGTTTAATAAACAAATCCTTTTATTCCTAGGCTAGATAATAAAAAGATAGTTATTATTGGTACTTTTGGTTCCCTTGGGTACGATATCTGGTCTTGCCATTACTATACTATTGTTCGATAGGTGCGCTTGCCTTTTCATCGTGATAATAGTTAGTCTAGGTTTGATCTTCATTATAAATATTTATTACTTGTTACAAATCATGCAATCAAGTTTTTGGCGCCGTTTTTGAGGAACTGAAATATTAGGAACACTAAATTTTTATTACTTTAGCCATTTATTTTTCTTGCAATTTTATTTTATTTTATTATTTATTAATTTACTTTTTCTTTCTCTTGGCAGGTTTTTATAGTTTATGACTAGAAGAAACCCATCAGGACCATTACTTTTTGACGAAGAAATTGACCGCACAATTCATAGAAATCAAAGAGAAATAAGGCGTAGTTTATGATTCACGGAGAACGAGCGAGAAGATGATACTCAAACCCCAACCGAAGAGATGGCCGAAAACCCAGGCGATCAGCTGCCTCCTGCAATTGCAGCTAATCAAAATCCTGCTCCACGTACTATGTATGACTATACTAAACCTTCTTTAACAGGAACTGAGTCTAGTATAGTTAGACCTGCTATTGCTGCGAATAATTTCGAACTAAAACCTAACACAATTCAGATGATACAACAGTTTGTTCAGTTTGATGGTTTGTAGAAAAAGGATCCCAACACGCACTTGGCGAATTTTCTTGAATTTTCCGATACATTCAAAATCAATGGTATTTCTGATGATGCCGTTCATCTTCGGTTATTTCCCTTTTCACTGAGAAACAAAGCCAAGCAGTGGTTGAACTCGTTACCACGAGGGTCTATCACTACTTGGGAACAAATGACCTAGAAATTTTTACTAAAATATTTTTCGCCAGCTAAAACGGCTAAATTACGTAATGATATCTCTTCTTTTGTGTAGATGGATTTAGAAACACTTTACGATGCATGGGAGAGATACAAGGACTTACTGAGAAGGTGCCCTCACCATGGGTTACCTCTTTGGCTGCAAGTTCAAACGTTCTACAATGGTGTGAATCCCTCAACAAGACAAATGATTGACGCAGCTGCTGGCTGAACCATCGATAATAAAACACCGGAAGATACCTATGAATTCATAGAAGATATGTCACTGAACAACTGTCAGTGGCAAGTTATGTAGACAAAGCCAACGAAAACAGCCGGCAATTATAACATCGATTCAATCACCATGCTCTCTAATCAGGTAGAACTTTTCAATAAAAAGATTGATAGTTTTCTTGGTTCTACGCAGGTACATCCAGTAATAAGGTGTGACTCAAGTGGAAGAGGTGTGCATATAGAATACCAATCCTTCAATCCTACAACTGAAGAAGAACAAGTCAACTATATGGGTAACAATAACTTTAGATCCCAAAATAACCCATACAGTAATACTTATAATGCAGGTTAGAGGAACCACCCAAATTTCTTCTGGGGTGGTCAAGGGAATCAAAAGCCACAAAATCCTCAGGGTTTTCAACAGCCACCTTATCAACAAGAGAAGAAACCAAACCTTGAGGAGATGCTTTCTAAATTCATCTCGGTGTCAAAAACCCATTTCCAAAATACCAAGACAACACTTGAGGATCAACAAGCATCGATCCAAGGACTTGAAACTTAGATAGGCCAGCTATCCAAACTAATCTCTGAACGACCACAAGGTAGCTTACCAAGTAATATAGAACCTAATCCGAGGGAACACCTCAATGCAATTAGCACTCAAAATAAAGACGGACTCATTGCACCCGAGCCAGAAATACAGCAAAACAATGCGATGAACAAAGGACAAGAAAAGGTAAACAATAATGATCCCAAACAGGTAAGTACGAATCATGAACCTCGTGTGCCATATCCTAAAGCGATGACGAAAGACAGAATAGAAGAACAATTCAGTAAGTTTGTCAAACTCTTAAAGAAATTACATATTAACTTACCCTTTATTGAAGTTCTTTCGCAGATGCCCAACTCAGCAAAATTCTTAAAGGAACATCTGAGCAATAAAAGGAAATTAGAGGCTGCATCGTATGTGGAACTCAATGCAGTCTGCTCAGCTATTTTAAAGAAGAAGCTACCTAACAAATTGAAAGATCTAGGGAGTTTTACAATTCCTTGCTTAATTGGTAGTTTATCTGTGAATAATGCTTTAGCTGATCTAGGGGAAAGTATAAATGTTATGCCCTATAAAATGTTTAAATGAGTCGGTCTCACTAAACCCAAACAGACTAGGATGAGCATACAATTGGCTGAAAAAACAGTTAGATTTCCTAAGGGTATTATTGAAGATGTTCTAGTTAAAATTGATAAGTTTATTTACCCAGTAGATTTTGTCGTCTTAGATATGGATAAGGATAACGAGGTACCTTTAATTTCAGGAAGACCCTTTTTAGCAACTACCAGAACCATTATTAATGTAGGCACAGGAGAGCTAACATTTCGTGCAAGTGATGACGCAGTAACACTTCAAGCACGCGACTCAGTCAAAACCTCTAAAACTTAAGATAACGCTATAAAACCTGTCGATGATAAAACTAATACTCAATCATCCTTGCAGGAACACCCTCGAACCAAGACAACGAAGATAGTGCACTATTATCATGTAGAGAACAAAGACACCCATGAGGAACGCAGGCTTCAAATAGAGGAGCTAGATGAATGGCGAGCAGACAAATCGAGAACACGTGATAAATTGAAACTACACCAAAACAAGCCCGATACCTCTCCTAATCAACTTCAGGTTGGCGATAAAGTCTTACTGGATGTCGCAGATCCCCACATTTTCACTACCACACCAAATGAGGAAATCGCTTTTACGATACTCAGTATTTTCCCATTCGGTACGGTTTAGGTGAATCATCCCAAGTTCGACACTTTTAACATAAACAACACCCGATTAAAACTTTATTGTAAGATTGACAGTAGGAACGAGGAGTATGAACTCCTCAAATCACCATGATGAATCAACAGAGAGGTAAGTCGAGCTTAGACTATAAATAAGCACTTTTCGGGAGGCAACCCAAGCACTAACATATTTTGATTTCTTTATTTTTAACTTCTCACACTTCGAATCAATTAATTTATTCTTTAAATTGCAAAGTTTTTCAGCACACATGCCCAGGCACACTAGCGTGCCTAAAGCCATGGCCAAACAAGGGAAGAGATACGACTGTGCGATACGGCCGTGTTGAAGCAGGACATGATTTCCCCAAAACACGGGGTGCGATAAATCCCCACAGCTGTGCGACATGGCCGTAGGTGAACTTGATAGGAAAAACACGGGCGTGGGGATAGAAAACCACGGGCATGCCAGGGACAAGGCTAGATTCTGTTTCTTCGACACGGGCGTGCGACATGCCCGTGCCATTCAGCCGTACACAACAATACACGGATGTGCTACCATAAAACACAGGCATGGGAGAAGCGAACAAAGCTAGGCACAACCGTGCGACATGGCCGTGTTTGACACACGCCCAAGACACACTAGCATGTGATAGTAGCCGGGCACGACCTAACTCGCAAAATTTGAAAACCACGGGCTCACCCTCAAAGTACACGGGGGTGGCCTTAGGCCATGTGACCCTCCTCTATATAAACAAACCACTGTTCATCTTCTTCCTCCTTTCAAAACCCTATCCAAAATCTACCCTCCCCTAACCTCTAATCCCTATTCCAGCCACCATTCCCTAGATTCTCAATTTCCTAACCCCCAAACCACCCTCAAATCCACTCCCCTTGCATTAATCCCCATTTTCCCCTTCCTATACCCTCTATTTTTCCCACCACACGGCTTCCTCTCCGCGTCACACGCCCATGCTCGCCACCGCACGCCCGTGCACCGCCTTACAACAGCCTTTGGTTGACTTTCTCAACCTTATTTTTCCAATTTGTGTTGCTACATTAGTATTCTACATGCTTGGCATAGATATTGTTACTAATACAAATATGTTTTAGACAAGTTAGGAATTGGCTTTAGAATTTTCTATATTTGACTTGTTTAAGCTACTAAATAGCATATACTAATTTTAGGCCTATTGCTTAACTACTGATGTATCTTGGATTCTATCAATTTTTAGGTACATTATGTCATCATCAAGAGGCAAGAAGGTCGCGGTCCCTTCCTCGAAGAGACGTAGGGGACCAGGTTCTTCCTCGATACGTGCTACAGCCGAAGTTTGGCACCCGTTCCTTGAATTTCAGTAAGCTTTGCAGGAGGAGCTATTTCAGATACTACACGCACGACCCATCACAACAGGTCACTGCATCGACTGGGCTACCGTAGAGCAAGTCCAGCTCGCTGATGCCATCCACGCCCTCCTGTCTACAGAACCATGGGAACGACTTCCAAGCAAAGTTGCTAGGAATATTTTACAGAATGAGGAAACAAAAGGGAAACAATACCTCACGAGTGCCATGTTCAACGACCCAATTTCTTCATCTAGCCAAGAACAATGGCAGCTACCACTTTCCCCGAACACTCCATCCTCAAAATCAAGCTCCACATCCATATAACAGGGAGTTTCGCCTCCTTTCCTCTTATGATTTTCTTTATTTTGAATAATCTATCTCTGTACATTGAGGGAAATGTACATCTTAAGTGTGGGGGTTGAACATGAAACCTAACTTTTTGCATTATTCTCAAATCCCTGAATTTGGTCTTGTACTTAAGTGATTTTCTCATAATATTGATAGAATGAATTTTGATAGATCTATAATTATTGTTGATATGTCGTGAATTAGACCAAGGGAATTATGCATGATTATTTGATTATAGGACCTTAAAGAATCGAGCATGATAAGTTGATATTTTGAGAAATAAAATTTTTAGACTATTTCACCTAAATTGAGGTATTATCTTGAAATCCTAAGTATACAGAAATGACATCAAAAACCCAAAATTTTGGTGAGATTTTTGAGCCTTTTGAGCATATAGCTTTCTTTCTTGCTCACTTCTTTTATGGTTTGAGTGTGTCAACATTGAACTGTTATTCTAGAACTTACTTCGATTATACATGTCGAGATCACACGTATGATTTGATATACTGAGATGATAAAGGCACTTAGGATTTAACCCATTTACTCCATAAAAAAGCCTTCCCACATAATTAAACCCTTAGCGAACCCCCTTTAAGCCTACTAACCTTTTTGTTTTTTTTTATTAACCCTTATCATTAACCCATTAACCCATTATTGTTGAAATCCTCTTACTTAATTTACCTTTTTATCGAGATTAATTTTAATATTATTACCTAACTATGTTCCCATTTTTTGTTACTGAATGATGAAGTATGATTTCTGTATTGTATTGACTTGATTTGTTCTTAAAAAAAAATAATGTAATTCTCAGCAAGCTAAAGTTGTCATGAACTCATGTAAAATAGTTCTAGATATTTGTTTGTGGTTCAGTAATTAAGTTTTTGATAGTGGGGTAACATATTGAAATTATCTCGATTCTAACCCCTGTTCTTCAGTTTGTATCCATACCTGTAACCTAAACCCCATTACAACCATGCAAAGACCTTTTGATTAGTGTATCATATCATTTACAAGTGGTGGAGATTTGATTTTCATGCAAGCCTATGGTAATAACTTTTCGTGTTAGAGAATCAAGTGCTTAATCTTGAACCTTAAACACTTTGAGTGATTTGAGTGAATCTTTAGTGAGGATGTCATCTCTTGTATATTTAGGACTAAAGTTGATTACTTAAAGGAATGAGATTACCTATGATTTTTATTATCAAAATATCCGATTTAGATTGTTTGAGGCTTTTAATGCCCCTATAGTTAAATTCTCACTGTATAATTTTCCGTGGAATAGTTTGTAACATTATCAATATTGATCATGTGATTGAAAAGAACGAATTCTAGTAGTAAATGAGAGTTTTGCTTGAGGACAAGCAAATGCTTAAGTGTGGGGGTATTTGATAAACGCTAAATTATACATAATTTTACCCCAAATATTTAGATATTTATGGATGTTTACTACTAAATTTGTGGATTTTGGTGCTCTTAATCCGATTATTTCATGTTTTGTACTTAGGAGAGTACCAAGAGTCAAAAGGAGCCAAAAACAAGCTAAAAATGGATAAAACGGACCAAATCGAGAAGATCACACGGCCTAAGCCTTGCCACACAGGCATCTCACACGCCCGTTGCCTTCGGGGGTGTCGACCAAGGTTTACATGATTCACACGGCCTGGCCATTGAGCCCACACGGTCGTGGCAATTTAACAGATCGAACATGGCCTGGCAATCACGTTACACGGGCGTGTCCCTTTTTCAAAAAGTTGTATTTTCCACGGAAAAGAGTACTTAGGGAGGAAGAAAGCCAATCCAAAGCCTATATAAACACCCTAATTATGAACCAGAGAGGGAGGCCTCTTCCAGAACTTTTCTGGAGTATAGAACCACACGCTAGGAATTACTTGAAGGAACCCAGACGATCCATCCCAAAAGCCGGAGCTACTCCAAGACTGAAGATCTCTCTCAGAATTCCTTCAGGGATTTTAGAGTTTTCTTCATGTTTTGTTATTTTTATACTTTTGAGATGTACTCTTATTTTATTATGAACTAAACCCCTTAGATACCTAAGGGGGATAAAACCTATGATGGATCTTGTTATTATTATCTGAACTGTATGATAAATACTTGATTTGTTCTTAATTATGTGTTTTTAATGCTTGAGTTAATATTCCGGGTATTAATTCATGGTTTGATGTGCTTATGCAGTGGAGGAATAGACCCTGCCTAAGAGTAGATTTGGAATAATTAAATGGATTTGATCGAACACCTAGAAATAGGGTTACGAGATTTTGCCGGATTAGGGTGAAACCTAATGTGGGATGCATAGAGTGATTTACTGCTTCCCTAGGGGTTTTAATTAAGAAAGAAATTTTGATTAATTCAACTAAGGGTTAGATGTTATTAGTCTCGAAATGGATAATAACATAGGTTAGAGAGTCTTACGGATCAAGTTAAGTGAATAAATCGTCCGGTTCAGAGTCAGATAACAAGTGAAATCTAGGTAGATTCCTCCTTGGGTGTCGTCTTTATCAATTGCTTCTCTTCAAGTATTTCTCTAAATTTTCTCTTTGCTTTAATTAAATTAGTTAATTAGTTTAGATAATTAGTTTCATAAACAAATCCTTTTATTCCTAGGCTAGATAATAAAGAGATAGTTATTACTGGTACTTTTGGTTCCCTTCGGTACGATATCCCGGTCTTGCCATTACTATGCTATTGTTCGATAGCTGCGCTTGCCTTTTTGTCGTGATAATAGTTAGTCTAGGTTTGATATTCATTATAAATATTTATTACTTGTTACAAATCACGCGATCAATGATAATGGGTGATATGTGTGCTAGTGTAAAACATGTCTGGGACATGCATCAGCCACAGCATGAGAGCCAATGAAAGACATGTCTGGGACAAGCATCGGCCTCGAGATATTTATGCCAGTGTAAGACATGTCTAGGACATTCATCGGCATTGAGATGAGAGCTATTGTAAGACATGTCTAGGACATACATTGGCCTCACGATATACTAGTTAGTGTAAGGCCTATCTAGGACATTGCGTCAGCTTGTTGTGTGTCAGTGTAAGACTTGTCTGGGACATGACATCGACACCGATAGATGAGAGCCCGTGTAAGACCTATCTAGGATATGGCATCGGCCTTGCTATATGAAAGCCAGTGTAAAACCATGTCTGGGACATGGCGTTTGTATCTTAACCCCTGTTAGGGCTATTGAGTATCCGGTAGTATTTCAAATGGTTCAACAAAAGGTTTATGATTTATATCAAAATGAGAAAAGTTATGATCAAGTGATGAGTGGTACAGGTACCTAATGGAAATGTATGAGAAATGGGCCCAATGTATGCAATATTAGTTGTATTCGGTAGTGATGAGTAAGTTATGCTTATGCCTACTTTTGGGATATGAGCATAATAATGAATGGTAAAGTTGCTGTTATATTTATTTGCATGCAACTTACTAAGTTTTATGCTTACTCCTTCTCTTTTCCATTTTCTTATAGTGTCTCCTAATTAGCTCGAGGATCATTGGACGTTGGAGGCATTGATCACACTATCAACCAAAGCACTTGGTATTGTTGGTTTTATTATTTTGAGCACGGCATGTATAGGGCTTATACTTTTGAGTTTTGTGTCAATGTTAATTTAGCTAAAGTGTTGGCTTGGGATGAGTCCCTTTGTTTTGTATAAAGCTGTGGATAATGGTTAATATTCATTATTGATATGTGCAAATGAGGATATTTTCATAAATGAGATAATGCCTTGTGTGGCTGATTAGACCTTATATTGTTATGTGGATTTGTTATGTCAGATGTTATATAGGTTAGTGCAAGTAAGGGTGGCAAAAAGGCTTGGTAAATAGCCTTATTTTTTCCACACGGGTAGACACTCGGGCATGTGTCTAGGCCGTGTGTGACACAAGGCCAGCCCCATGGGTGTGTTGTTCAGCCATGTAACCCCTGCACGTAAAAATTGCAAGTTAGTATGCATGGTAGTAAACACACAGGCAGAGACACGGCCGTGTGTCTCAATCGTATGAAGGGCACGGCCTGGCACACGGGCTTATGCCTTGGCCGTGTGACCTTTAAGGATTGTTGACGTCAGGAACAGAATGTCAAGGTTTTCGAACACGGGCTGGGACACGGGTATGTCCAGGCCGTGTGAGGGACACGGGCCATGGACATAGGCGTGTGTTAGGCTATGTGAAAACCCCTGTAGGTTCGAATTGAAAAATAATTCTACACGGGCGTATCCCTGGGTGCTTAGGCTGTGTGTACCACACGGGCCATTAGCACGATCATGGTTAAGTCCCACACGGACGTGTGCCCTGTTTCAAAGGTCATTTTCCTAGTGTTGGTTAAAGGACCCGAGTTGGTCCCGAGTGGTTTCCAAGAGATGGTTTGGGCCTAGTAGGCCCATGATAAGAAGTTGTAAGAAATGTTTGAAAAAGTTTTAAATTTTAACGGGCTTGTATGATCCGACTTGAATGTGTGTACGTGATTTGTGAACGATAGTAACTCGTACCTGGAATCAGTGTCGAACTCGAGTTACGAGTGTTACGTTTAGTGGTATCAGAGCCATGGTTTAGTCAATTCTAGGACTAATCTAGCGTGAGTACGAGTCTAGCTATATATGCCAAAATTGTATATTGATAGTGTGACGACTCCCGTCGAGATAAATTGTGTTTTTAATTATATAGTATATGGATCCTGAAGTAGCTACGGCGGATGATGTGGAGAGTAATGTGCCGGCTCCCGCTGAAGGGACCGCACTGATAGATAGTGGGCCTGTGACACTGAGTCAAGGCGGAGGGGCTAGAGAAGCTTACCTCCACATGATGGATGCTTGGTACACGGAGTTTGTTCGTGCAAATTCGAACACTCCACCTCCCCCACCTCCTCCGATTCCTCAATATGCCCCTGTAGCTTTGCAAGGAGTGGATATGGTTAGGAGAGAGAAACCCCCTGTAGATAAAATATGAAAGCAAGGGGCCGAGGAATTTTGGGATAATATTGATGATGACCCAGAAAGAGCAGAGTTCTGGTTGGAAAATACAATTAGGGTATTTGATGAGCTAACGCGCACGCTTGAGGAGTGCGTGAAGTGCGTAGTGTCACTCCTATGAGATTCAGCTTACCAATAGTGGAATACTCTCGTGTCTATTGTACTGAGAGAGAGGATAACTTGGGAATTCTTCCAGGAAGAGTTCCAGAAGAAGTACATTAGCCAGAGGTTTATAGACCAGAAAAGGAAAGAATTTTTAGACTAAAGCAAGGCCGTAGAACAATGACAGAGTACGAGCGTGAGTTTGTGAGACTCAGCAAATATGCACAGAAGTGTGTATCTACAGAAGCTATCATGTGGAAGAGGTTTGAAGATGGTTTGAACAAAGATATCCGTCTATTAGTTGGAATCTTAGTATTGAGGGGATTTGTGGTGCCCGTGGAGAGAGCATGTAAGGCCGAGGAATTGGCCAAAGAGAAGAGAAAAGCTGACATTGAGTCTCGAGACTCAAGGAAAAGACTGATGGGGAAATCACAGTAGACCTCATCTAAGAGATCGAGAGAGTTTCCTACCTGATCAAACGCGTCAGTAGAGTCCATGAGCAAGAGCAAAAACAAGCAGCACACGACGTCTAAAGCTCAAACGACTTCTATCACTAGTGTTGGTAGTGCTCTGCCAAATAGGCCAGAGTGTTTACAATGTGGTAGGCGTCATTTCGGCGAGTGCTGAGGGAATGAGAGATGTTGCTTTAAATGTGGATCAAGAGACCACTTCATCTGAAACTGTCTAGAATTAGATGACGAAGAGAAAAAGCAAGATATGAGGGTGAATAGTGCTCCTTCAAGGGGTAGACCACAAAAGAACCTATGTAGTGGGGCTAGCAATAAAAGTGCTCCTAGAGATTCAGTTGTGAGGTCTGAGGGCCAAGCGCCTTCAAGAACTTATGCCATTCGCGCTCACGAAGATGCATTTTCACCAGATGTGATTACGGGTACTTTTTCTCTACGCGATATTTCTATTGTTGCTTTAATTGATTCGGGGTCTACCCATTCTTATGTTTGCATGAAATTTTTACCCAGTACGAATATGTCTATTGAGTCTACTGAATTTGTGATAAAAGTGTCAAACCCGTTAGGCAGGCATGTGATAGTTGATAAAGTGTGTAGAGATTGTCCTTTGATGATTAGAGGTTATTGTTTTCCGGCTAACCTCATGCTACTATCGTTTGATGAATTCGATCTAATTCTTGGCATGGATTGGTTGATTGCTAATAATGTGATAGTGAATTGTGGTAGCAAATTCATTGAAGTGAAATGTGAAAATGGGGATATTATTCGGGTTGAATCAGGTGAACCGGATAACTCATCAGTACTAATCTCGTCTTTGACATCCGAGAAATATTTGAGAAAAGGGTATGAGTCCTACCTAGCATTTGTGTTGAACACCAAAGAGTTTGAAGTGAAAAATGAGACAGTGCCTGTGGTATGCGAGTACTCGGATGTATTTTCAGAAGAGTTGCCCGGGTTGCCTCTAATCAGAAAAGTTGAGTTTGGTATCGAGTTGGTCCCTGGTATGGCACCTATCTCGATTGCTCCATATAAAATGACTCCAATAGAGATGAAGGAGTTGTAGACTCAATTACAAGAGCTAACAGATAAAGGTTTTGTGAGACCGAGCTATTCACCGTAGAGTGCTCCGGTACTTTTTGTGAAGAAGAAGGATGGATCAATGAGATTGTGCATAGACTACCGATAGCTTAACAAGGTGACTGTGAAGAACAAGTATCCCTAACCAAGGATCGATGGCATGTTCAATCAGTTGAAGGGAGCCACTGTGTTTTCTAAAATCAACTTAAGGTCTGGCTACTACCAGTTAAGGGATAAGGAGCAAGCCGTACCGAAAACTGCTTTTCGGATGAGGTATGACCATTATGAGTTCCTCGTCATGCCTTTTGGTTTAACAAATTCCCCTACGGTATTTATAGACTTAATGAAACGCATTTTCCAACCATATTTGGATAAGTTCGTCGTCATTTTTATTGACAACATATTGATTTATTCGCGTGACGAGAGCGAGCACACAAAGCATTTGAGAACGGTTCTACAAACCTTGAGAGATAAGAAGTTGTATGCCAAGTTCACTAAGAGCGAATTTTGGCTATAAGAGGTCAGATTCTAGGGACACATTATGTCGAGTGATGGGATTAGAGTTGACCCGAGTAAGATCTCTGCTATCGTTGAGTGGAAACCGCCGAGGAATGTGATAGAGGTTCGAAGCTTTCTGGGTTTGGCGGGATATTATAGAAGATTTGTGAATGGATTCTCTATGATAGCCACTCCGATGATAAGGTTGTTACAAAAGGATGTCAAGTTCGAATGGTCAGATAAGTGTCAATAGAGTTTCGAGAAACTAAAGACTTTGTTGACCGAATCCCCAGTTTTAGTGCAACCGGAACTAAGAAAAGAGTTTGTGGTGTATAGTGATGCATCCTTGAATGGGTTAGGGTGTGTGCTTATGCAAGAAGTTAAGGTAATAGCCTACGCCTTGAGACAGCTAAAACCACAAGAGAAGAATTACCCGACCCACAATTTGGAGTTAGCAGCCATTGTGTTCGCATTAAAAATTTGGAGACACCATTTGTATGGCGAGAGATGTTGAGTGTTCATCGACCATAAAAGTTTCAAGTATTTAATGACTCAGAAGAATTTGAATCTACAACAACGAAGGTGGCTAGAGGTGATAAAGGATTACGAGTTAGTGATTGACTACCACCTGGGGAAGGCGAATGTAGTCGCCGACGCTCTGAGTAGAAAATCATTGTTCGCCTTAAAGGCTATGAATGCTCAGTTGACAGTGACTAATGATGGCTCGATTCTAGCTGAGATGAGAGCTAGACCTACGTTCCTTCAAGAGATTTGTGAGGCTCAGAAAGGTGATAGGGACTTGAAAGCTAAAATGGCTCAGTGTGAGACGAGAAATGAATCAGAGTTTAATATTGGTATCGATGGTTGTATGATGTACCAAGACAGAGATTGTGTACCCAAAGATAATGAACTTCTTCAGAGGATATTGCGAGAGGCACATAGTGGTTGCTTGTCTATCCATCCGGGTACTGTAAAAATGTATAATGACTTGAAGAAAATGTACTGGTGGTCAGGGATAAAAAGAGACATTTTTTATTTTGTTTCTAAGTGTCTAGTTTGTCAACAAGTGAAGGTCGAACACCAAGCAACCTCAGGTTTACTTCAACCTGTGATGGTTCCCGAGTGGAAGTGGGACCGAGTAACCATGGATTTTCTGTTAGGGTTTCCTTTGGCACCAAGGAAAAAAGATCGAGTTTAGGTAGTTGTTGGTAGGTTTACAAAGTCAGCACATTTTATACCAGTGCGTACTGACTATTCCCTTGAGAAATTAGCCGATCTATATGTTTCTGAGATCATGAGACTTCATGGAATGCCCTTGTCTATTATTTTGGATAGAGATCTGAGGTTTACCTTGTGATTTTGGAAAAAGTTGCAAGAGGCATTGGGAACGAAACTGAATTTTAGCAAAGCTTTCCACCTGCAAATCGATGGACAATCGAAGAGAGTAATTTAGATCTTAGAAGATATGTTGCGGTCTTGTGTTCTCGAGTTCCAAGGCAGCTGGGAAAAGTATTTACAGCTAGTCGAATTTGCCTACGACAAAAATTATTAGAAAGTCTGAAAATGGCACCTTATGAGGCTTTGTATAGGCGTAAGTGTCGAACACCCTTGTATTGGACCGAGCTGAGAGAGAATCGAATACACGGGGTTGACTTAGTTAAAAAGATCAAAGAGAAAGTTAAGGTGATTTGTGACTGTTTTAAGGCCGCTTCGGATAGACAGAAATCCTACGCAGATTTGACACGGAAAGAGATCGAGTTTCAAGTTGGGGATAAAGTATTTTTAAAAGTATCCCCATGGAAGAAAGTTCTCTAATTCGGAAGGAAAGGCAAATTAAGTCCACAATTTGTTGGACTTTATGAGATTATAGAGAGAGTAGGGTCTGTTGCCTACCGATTGGCTTTGCCCTCAGAGTTGGAAAAGATTCTTGATGTGTTTCATTTGTCCATGTTACGTCGATATAGATCGGATCCTTCGCATGTGATCGCGCCAATAGAGGTTGAGATTAGCTTAGACATGACTTATGGCTAAGAGCCAATTAAGTTTTGGCTCGGGAGGTCAAACAACTAAGGAATAAAAGTATAGCACTCGTGAAAGTTTTGTTGCATCGACATGGAGTCGAAGAAGCCATATGGGAACCCCAGGAGACCATGAGAGACCAATGCCCGAATCTATTCATCGATAATAATTTCGGGGACGAAAATCCCTAAGGGGGAGAATTGTAACGGCTCGATTTTGGGCCCAGTTAAAACATTGGTTTTGGGACCACTGATCTGAGGGCAGAGAAATTATTTTTAGTATTATTATTCGTGTTGTGGCATGATTATATAAGAGTATGAAAATTTTGGTGAATTAATTTTAGCGTTTTCATGCTTAATTGTGAAAAAGGACTAAATCGCATAAAGTGCAAAAGTCCTATTTTGATAGCTAAGGGTGTCAAATAGCTAGAGAACCAAAATTTGGGGTCTTTAAAGGGAAAATAGACCCTTAAAATATAGGTGGTCGGCCATTGGGACAAATGGGATGAGAAAGTCAAATTTAGGTGGCCTAAATTGATTAAAATAAAACCTAAGAAAAAGGCTATCATCTTTTTGTTTTGCTCCTTCTTCTCCACCGATTTTCCTCCAAGAAAATGGCTATGGAAGCTTGAAAAATTTCAGTAACTTAAAGCCTTTGTAAGTAAGCGACTTTGAGGGCTTTTCTTAATTTTTTTGTACTTTTGAGATCCATGTAGCATGAGCTTTCTAACAATGGGGCTATTTTGCAAAATGGTTGACAGTCTAGGGTTTTTCCATGATATTATACATGTTGATTTCTGAAATTTTATGGAAGAATATGAGTTATAGTTGTGAAATAAACAACTTTTGTGAAGTAGTTTTCATGGAAACCCTAACTAGGGACCATTTTGCATAAGTTGTGAAATAGATTTTTCATGTGTGTAATAATGAGACTTGTGGGTTGCTTCTAGTATAAAAAGTATTCAGCTAGGCTTGGTTAGTGAGAAAATATGACAAAAATTGATTTTCGAACCTAGGGGTAAAATGGTCATTTTGTGAAAGTCTAGGGGCAAAATGGTCATTTTGCCCAATTATGAATTTTCGAGTGCCTAGATGAATATGCTGATGAAATGGATAAATTTCTATCATTTTATATTAAGAATTACAAAATTCGGGCCTAGACCGGGGAAAAAGTAAAGTAAGTGGACTAAGCTGAACTAATCGCCTATAATTTGTATACCGAGTTAAGTTGTATGTTAATAATGAAACTATATCTTTATGATGTGTAATTGAGTTAACATGGCATAAATTGTCTTGATTTTGAAGAAGAGAATACACGTTGAGAAATTTACGTAGTAAAGACTTTCGTTGAACATTTGGAATAGAATTGGAAATTTGTACCGTGATAATGGGTGATATGTGTTCTAGTGTAAAACATGTCTGGGACATGCATTAGCCACAGTATGAGAGCCAGTGTAAGACATGTCTGGTACATGCATCAACCTCGAGATATTTAAGCCAGTGTAAGACATGTCTGGGACATGCATCGGCATTGAAACGAGAGCTAGTGTAAGACATGTCCGGGAAATGCATTGGCCTCGTGATATACAACCTAGTGTAAGAACTGTCTGGGACATGGCGTCAGCTTATTGTGTGTCAGTGTAAGACTTGTCTAGGACATGACATCGACGCTGATAGATGAGAGCCAGTGTAAGACCTATTCGGGACATGGCATCGGCCTCGCTGTATGAAAGCCAGTGTAAGGCCATGTCTGGGACATGGCGTCAGCATCTTAACTCATATTAGGGCTATTGAGTATCCGGTAGTATTCCAAATGGTTCAACAAAAGGTTTATGATTTATATCAGAATGAGAAAAGTTATGATCAAGTGATGAGTGGTACAAGTACCTAATGGAAATGTATGAGATATGGGCCCAATGTATGCAATATGAGTTGTTTTGGATAGTGATGAGTAAGCTATGCTTATGCCTACTTTTGCGATATGAGATGATGGTGAATGGTAAAGTTTTTGTTATATTTATTTGTATACAACTTACTAAGCTTTATGCTTACTCCCTCTCCTTTCCATTTTCTTATAGTGCCGCCTAATTAGCTCGAGGATCATCGGACATCGGAGGCATCGATTGCACTATCAACCGAAGCACTTGGTTAGTTGGTTTTATTATTTTTAGCATGGCATGGATAGGGCTTAGACTTTTGAGTTTTGTGTCAATGTTAATTTAGCCAAAGTGTTGGCTTGGGATGAATCCCTTCGTTTTATATAAAGCCGTGGATAATGGCTAATATTCATTATTGATATGTGCAAATGAGGATATTTTCATGAATGAGATAATGCCTTGTGTGGCTGATTAGACCTTATATTGTTGTATGGATTTGTTATGTTAGATGTTATGTAGGGTAGTGCAAGTAAGGGTGGCAAAAAGGCTTTGTTAATAGCCTTATTTTGTCCACACGGGTAGACACACATGTGTGTGTCTAGGCCGTGTGTCAGCCCCATGGGCGTGTTGTCCAGCCGTGTATCCCCTGCATGTAAAAATTACAAGTCAGTATGCATAGTAGTAAACACATGGGCAGACACATGGCCGTGTGTCTCAGCCGTGTGAAGGGAAAGGCCTGACACACGAGCGTGTGTTGGCCGTGTGACCCTTAAGGATTGCTGATATTAGAAATAGAATGTTAAGGTTTTCGAGTACGGGCTGAGACTCAGGCGTGTCGAGACCATGTGAGGGACACGGTCCATGGACACAGGCTTGTGGTAGGCTGTGTGAAAACCCTGTAGGTTGGAATTGAAAAATAAATCTACACGGGTATAGGACACGGACATGTCCCTAGGTGC
The DNA here is from genome assembly GCF_007990345.1 of Gossypium hirsutum. Lineage (NCBI taxonomy): Eukaryota > Viridiplantae > Streptophyta > Magnoliopsida > Malvales > Malvaceae > Gossypium > Gossypium hirsutum. The sequence goes on along the minus strand of NC_053427.1, from coordinate 66,935,520 downwards.
TTAGGACGTGTGTACCACACGGGCTATTAGCACGACCATGTTCAAGTCCCGCACGGGCGTTTTGCCCATCCACATGGGCGTGTGCCCTCTTTTGAAGGTAATTTTCCTAGTGTTGGTTAAAGGACCCAAGTTGGTCCCGAGTGATTTCTAAGAGATATTTTGGGCCTAGTGGGCCCATGATAAGAAGTTGTAAGCAAAGTTTGAAAATGTTTTAAATTTTAGCGAGCTCGTATGATCGGACTTGTATGTGTGTATGTGATTTGTGAACGATAATGCCTCGTACCTGGAATAGGTTTCGAACTCGGGTTAAGGGTGTTATAGATAAGGGTCAGGGGTGTTACATTTAATTGGTATCAGAGCATGGTTTAGTCGATTCTAGGACTAACATAGATTGTGAGAGTCTAGCTTTACATGTTATATATACAAACTGCGATAGTGTGATGATTCTTGACAGTTAAATTGTGTTTTTCATATAGCAAATAGATCTCGATAGAGTAGTAGCTGATGATGTTGAAAGTAATGCACCCGCTTCTGCTCAAGAGGCAGTGCAATTTGACTCTAGACCTTTAACTAGTAGTCACGAGGGAGAGGCTAAACAAGCCTTTTGTCACATGATGAGTGAGTGGTTCACGGAGTTTATTTGAATGAATCCGGCTGGTCAACAACCTCCACCCCTACCTGTTCCTCAAGAAGTCCCAGTTGTGCCACAAGTGATTGATTCGATTTGATTGAGTAAGCCACCTGTTGATAAGATTCGTAAACATGGGGCTGAAGAGTTTCAGGCTATAGTTGATGATGATGCGGAGAGAGCAGAGTTCTGGCTTGAAAACATGATCAGAGTATTTGATAAATTGTCATGTACTCCATATGAAAGTATTAAATGTGTAGTATCTTTGCTTAGAGATAATGCATATCATTGGTGGAAAACATTGACATTGGTAGTTCTTAGAGAATGGGTTACTTGGGAATTCTTTCAAACTGAGTTTTGAAAAAAGTACATAAGTTAGAGATTTCTTGATCAGAAACATAAAGAGTTTCTAGAGTTAAAACAAGGTCAGGTGACGATGACAGAGTATGAAGGAGAATTTGTACGTTTAAGTAAATATGCTCGACAGTATGTTTCCACTAAAGAGATCATGTGCAAACAATTTGTTAACGGGTTGAATGAGGATATAAAGTTGTTAGTCGGGATACTTGAATTGAAAGAATTTGTAGTACTGGTTGAGAGGGCTTGTAAAGCCGAGGATTTCAGTAAGGAAAAGAGAAAGGCTGATTCGAAGGCAAAAGATTTGAGGAAGAGATCAATGAGTAAATCTTATCATTCCTCATCTAAGAAATATAGAGACTATTTTAATCGATCAACAGCTTCAGTGGGATATTAGAATAGAGATTGCGAAAAGCAATACACCAACCCTAAAACTCAAGCCACATTAATATCGAGTGTTGGTAATGTAAAAGATGTTAAACCTGAGTGTCAACAGTGTGGAAGACGGCTTTTTAAAAATTGTTGGATGAAAAATAATAATAGAACTTGTTATAATTGTGGTTCACGAGATCACTTTATTAAAGATTGTCTAGAGTTTGTTGAAAAAGATAATGCTCAGAGTATGAGGCCAAGTAACAGTGCAATTAGAGGGAGACCATCTCATAATGTAGGAAATGTAAGTGGTGGTAGAAGTGCGACATGAGACACTGTTGTGAGATTTGATGCACGAGCACCTGCACGAGCCTACGCTATTCGCGCTTGCGAAGAAGCGTCATTTCCAGACGTCATTACCGGTACATTTACTCTCTATGATACTAAAGTTATTACATTGATAGATCGAGGACCAACTCATTCGTATATATGTGTGAATTTAGTATCTGGTAAGACTTTGCCAGTAGAGTCTACTGAATTTGTAATTAGAGTATCGAACCCCTTAGGCAAGTGTGTGTTGGTTGATAAAGTGTGCAAGAATTGTTTGTTGATGATTTGAGATTTTTGTTTTCTGGTTGATTTGATGTTGTTTCCATTTGACGAGTTTGATATAATCCTGGGTATGGATTGGCTAACGTTGCATGATGCTGTTTTGAATCACAAATGAAAGATGATTGATTTGAGATGTCAGAATAATGAAATTATTCGAATTGAGTCAGATGATCTAAATGGTTGTCAGCAGTGATTTCATCGATGTTAGCTTAGAAATATGTGAGAAAGGGCTGTAAAGATTATTTAGCTTATGTACTTGATACAAAAGTGATTGAAAAGAAGATCGAGTCAATGCTAGTTGTCTATGAGTATCCAGATGTATTTCTTGAAGAGTTACCGAGTTTACCACCGATCCAAGAGATTGAATTTTGTATTAAGTTAATGTCGGGTACAACGCTGATATTGATAGCTCCATATAGAATGGAGCTGACAAAGTTAAAAGAATTAAAAACTCAGTTTCAAGAATTAACCGCCAGAAGGTTTGCAAGACCAAGTTTTTCGCCTTGGGGTGCTCCTGTATTGTTTGTAAAAAGAAAGATGGCATGATGAGAATGTGTATAGACTATAAACAGCTTAACAAAGTGATGATCAAGAACAAATACCCTCTACCGCAAATTGATGATTTGTTTGACCAATTGAAAAGGGCTACAGTGTTTTCGAAGATAGATTTGAGATTGGGCTATTATAAGTTGCGAGTTAGAGATTCTGATGTGCTGAAGACTGCATTTAGAACAAGGTATGGTCATTATGAATTTTTAGTTATGCCTTTCGGACTAATGAATGCACCTGCTATCTTTATGGATTTAATGAACTGAATTTTCAGACCGTATCTAGAACGATTTGTTGTTGTGTTCATAGATGATATTTTGATCTATTTGAGAGATGAAACTGAGCGTGTCGAGTGTTTTAGAATTGTATTGCAGACTCTACGAGATAAGAAGTTATATGCAAAGTTTAGTAAATGTGAATTTTGGTTGCGTGAGGTTAGATTTCTAGGGCATATTGTGTCAGCATCGAGTATTCGAGTCGATCCGAATAAGATTCTGCAATAATAGATTAGAAGCCTCCGAGAAATGTATCTGAAGTCTGTAGTTTTCTGGGACTCGCTAGCTATTATAGACAATTTGGGAAAGGCTTTTCAATAATTGTGACTCCGTTGACAAGATTGCTTCAGAAAGATGTAAAGTATGAATGGTCTGAGAAATGTCAGAAAAGTTTTGATCAGTTGAAAGCTCTTTTGACTGAAGCTCCAGTGTTAGTACAGCGAGAATCGAGTAGAGAATTTTTGATCTATAGTGATGCATCGTTGAATGCCCTGGGTTGTGTTTTGATGCAGAAAAGCAAAGTCATAGCTTATGCCTTGAGACAGTTGAAGCCACATGAAAAGAATAACCCTACTCACGATTTAGAGTTAGCAGCCATTGTATTTGCATTGAAGTTTTGGCGTCATTATCTGTTTGAAGAGAAATGTCATGTTTATTAAAATCACAAGAGTTTAAAATATCTGATAACTCAGAAAGATTTGAATTTGTGACAACAGAGATGGCTATAATTGCTAAAAGATTACGAACTAGTGATTGACTTCCATCCGGGAAAATCAAATGTTGTTGCTGATGCATTAAGTCAAAAATCTTTGTTTGCTCTACGTGCAATGAATACTTAATTGGCTCTTTTTGATGACAGCTCGATAGTAGCTGAGTTGAAAGAGAAACCATTGTTTGTACATTAGATTTATGAAACTCAGAAGACTGATAATGAAATGTTAGTTAAAAGAGCTCAATGTGATTCGAACCCTGATTCAGAGTTTCAAGTTGATTCAAATGACTGTTTAAGATTCAGAGGTTGAATATGTGTTCCAAGAAATTCAGAGTTGATTCAGATGATTTTGAGTGAAGCACATAGTAGTCGTTTTTCTGTTCATCCAGGAAGCACGAAAATGTATAACGATTTGAAACAGCTTTATTGGTGGCATGGTATGAAATGTGACATTTCAGAGTTCGTTTCTAAATGTTTGATTTGTCAGCAAGTTAAAGTTGAACATCAAGTGCCGTTAAGTTTATTACAGCCTATCATGATTCCCAAATGGAAATGGGATAGAGTGACTATGGATTTTGTTTTAGGTTTTCCCCTATCTACGAGTAAGAAAGATGCAATCTGGGTTGTTGTTGTTGACAGGTTGACAAAATCGACTCATTTCATTCCGATACGAATGGACTATTCGCTTGACAAGCTTCCTGAGTTGTACATTTTAGAGATTGTTCGATTACACGGGGTAACTATTTCTATTGTTTCGGATAGAGATCTGAGGTTTACATCACAACTTTAGAAGAAATTGCAAGATGCACTGGGTAAAAAACTACATTTCAGTATCATATTTCACTTGCAAACAGATGGTCAATCCGAGCGAGTTATACAAATACTCGAGGATATTTTGAGATGTTGTATTCTTGAGTTCGATGGTTTTTCAGAAATATATTTTCCATTGATTGAATTTTTGTATAACAACAGTTTCCAATTAAGTATTAAAATGGCACCTTACGAAGCTTTATATGGTCGAAAGTGTCTAACACCGTTATGTTGGACTGAACTTAGCGAGAATAAGATTCACGGGGTTGATCTGATTAGAAAAATAGAAGAAAAAGTGAAAGTAATTCGTGATAGTCTGAAAGCAGCGTCAGATCATCAGAAATCATATGCAGACTTGAAATGAAAAGATATTGAGTTTTAGATCAGGGATAAAGTGTTTTTGAAAGTATCCCCCTGGAAGAAAATATTTCGATTTGGTCGTAGAGGCAAATTGAGTCTGCGATTCATCAGACCGTATGAAATCATCCAGCGAGTTGGACCAGTTACTTATCGACTAGCATTGCCATCTGAGTTAGAAAATATTCATAATGTATTCCATGTATCGATCCTACGAATATACAAATCTGATCCTTCGCATGTTATTTCCCCAACTGAAGTTGAGATTCAGTCAGACTTATCGTACAACGAATAACTGATTCGAATTCTAGATCGTGAGATCAAAGAGTTGAGAAATAAAAGAATAGCATTAGTAAAAATATTATGGCATTGACACGAGGTAGTAGAAGCTACGTGGGAAATACTATGAGAAAGAAATATCCAAACCTATTACTGGTAAGATTTTCGGGGACGAAACTCCCTAAGGGGAGAGTTGTAACAGCCCGGTTTTAGCTAAATCAGAACAGTAATTTCGGGACCACAAATCTGAGGTTGTAAAATTATTTTAATATTATTTTTGGTGTTTATAGCATATGAGTATATATGTGTGAAAATTTCGAGAGCTACTTTTATTGTTTAATAGCTCAATTTGATAAAAATGACTTAATCACGTAAAATACAAAAGTAGCATGCTATAAGTTAAAAGAGCCAAATTGCTATGGTTTATTAAATGGGAAGTCCTTATGTTGTAATTAGACCATTAATAGCTTGAGTGGACTGGACATGTATTATTTAGTTTTCATGTTATATAACTAAGGTTAAGTGTGTGAAATGTTGATAAACATGGGCTGCGATGAAGCTATATGAAATTCGGCACACATGGGTTTGTAATGAATTGATGTAATTTTGTGTTTATTGAAATAAGGACTAAATTGAATAAATGTGTAACTTTAGGGGCTAAAGTGTAAAAATTCCCAAATATGTGTTTGTGGACTAAATTAAAAGATTATGTGATTAAATGAGTTGAATTTGTTATAATATAGATCAAGATAAAAGGAAACTAGACTTAGATCGAGGCAAGAACAAAGTACTCGACTAATAGACTAGTTTCGTCGTTTTTATGTCTAAGATAAGTTCGTACGTGATAAACATTTTTACAATTATTTTTTTAATACTTTAATAATGTGTAAATTGTATATATACAATTATGATTGCATACAACGAGAAATCGATTATGTTTGGCACTTAGTGTGCATTTCGAGATAGCTTCGGCTATATATATAGCACTTAGTGTGTGAATTGGAATAACTTCGGCTATATGTGGCACTAAGTGTGCGATACTGAGATAACTTCAGTTTATTATGATGGCACTAAGTGTGTGATATCATTATAGCTTCGGCTAATCATTTTTGCACTAAGTGTGCGAGTTCCTTGAGTATTGAAAGATTTTTGGATGGATTAACGTATTGAACAAAGAGGTGAGAATGTAATAATTACATACAGGGGAGTGCAAGTATGTATGATACCTATGTGGTAGTTGATACTATGTGTATGAGGCTTGATGGACCTATATATATATATATGATAAATGGTCATGGGTTAGAATTGAGTGATGATATGAGACTTACTAAGTGTTTATTAATTGATGATTTGAATATTATGAACTTTTGAGTTTATCAGTATGAACTTACTAAGCTATGAAGCTTACTGTGTGTTATTTGTCTGTGTTTTATAGATTATCAATGCTAACTTGGACTTGGGGATCGTCGAGAAACGTCATCACACTATCGATCATCTCATTAGTACTTTTGAAGCTTTGTATATATGATATATGGCATGTATAGGCTAGTGTTATCTTAGTATGTTTTGAGTTGTGATTATAGCCATGAGATTTGGCTTGTAAATGTTAGAGTATGGGGTTGGCTTAAATTATGTGTTTGATAAGTGATATATGTGATGAATATAAGTATTCATGTACTTTGGCATTTTTGTCATGGTTGTTGATATGGCTAGGTGGTTGCTCATTCGATTAGTTAATAGTTGATGTGTTGATGCTTGGAAGTTGGCATATTGTGGTTTGATTTTAAGATAATGAAATGGTATGTTTTAAGGCATGAAATATATGATAGAATGTTGAGAAAATGCATTTAGAAGTTAATTAAGTTTGATGACTTTGGCATATTGATTGGGTATGTTTTGGTTATGTATTTGAGCAGTTAAGTGGATGGTTTATAAATGGTATAAATTGTGAATGAATTAGCATGTCTTGGTTGCTCATATATGTATGGAAATGATGAAATTTGATGTAGTTTAGGTATGTTTGAGGAGGGTGAGAAATTTGGCTTAAATCAAACCTATTTTCACTCCACATGACTGAGCACACGAGCGTATAGCTCAGCCGTGTGTGGCCCATGGCCTTAGTTGACGGCCGTGTGATCCTTAGGAAATAATTAGAGATTCAAGTCAGTCTTGTGCTCGGCCTAGACACACTGGCGTGTCTGGTGGCCGTGTGAGGCACACAGCCTTGGCACATGGACGTGTGTGGCCATTTCAAAGGGTATACGGGCTAGATACACAAGCGTGTGGTCGGCCGTGTGACCCAAGTCATTAACCCCTCCAGATTTTCCACGGTCAAGGCATACGGGCGTGTCTCCAACTGTGTGGTGCAAGTTAGTATGTATGCCCTATTTTCACACGGCCTGTAACACAGGCATGTTTGGTAGCCGTGTGATGCATACGGCCTATTCACACGAGGGGGTGACCCCTAAATGTAAGAAAATTTTCTAAGTTTCGAAAGTATTTGTATTTGATTGGTTTAGTCCCAAACCTCTTCTAAGCATGTTTTAAGGTCTCGTAGGCCCTCTTAAGGGATGATGTGGTTATGTTGGATTGACGTTTATATGGAAATATATCGGTAATACCTCATAGCCCTATTCTAGCAACAGAGAAGGGTTAGGGGTGTTACAAAAGTGTGTCTTACAAACTCCCACTTATGGTATGCGAACTCCCACTGATAACATTGGAGAGATAAGGGAATGTTGAGCATAGCTTCATTCAACATAGATAGCATGGTGTTTCTGAATAGTGTTAGCTTACGTGGTACACTTACATGGAGATAGCGTACAACTTATGAGTCATGTGGTGTGTTTTGCAGATTCATTTATCTAATGAATATATAATTTGACTATGTTTCATATTCACAAATTTTCAATATATCACTATGTTGTGAATGAAAATTGTGTTACTTGTTCAATTATGTTAAAATCCTAACATGTCTGGTGTGTATATATTTGTGTTGTATGCATGTGTACTCACTAAGCTTTCCTAAGCTCACCCCTTTACTTTACCTTGCAGATAAATAGTTCTCGGGTTAGCGAAGAGGGTGGCAAATTAGTTATCCATCGCAAGGCATATTTTTACAGTATGTGTGTTGAGATTTTAAACTCCGAAGTGAAGGCAATGTGAGTCATTCCAAGGGTTTAGTATTAGAATTAGACTTATATATAGTTATTTTAAATAAAATTTTCAACGGGTTGTAAATAGACATTACGGACTGCTCTTTTTTTTGGATTTTTTACCGTTATAATTGCTTGCTTGATTGCTTGATTAGATGGTTTTATTACTTGTTTAATGTGATGATTGTAACACTCCTAACCCATTTTCATCACCGGAATATGCTTACGGAATATTACCTTATAATCAGAAACATTTAAACTTTATACCGTTTAATAATTTAATCATATCATAAACCATTCATAAATATGCATATTGTCCCTAATTTGAGCCCTCGATCCCTTAAAAATAACTTAGAAGTGATTTAGGACCAATTTGAAATAATTTGGAAAGTTTAGAAAAAAGTCACAAAAATTTGGAAACAGGGGTTGCATAGACGTGTGGCCAGGCCGTGTGCCTCACACTGTTCAGAGACATGCTAGTGTCCCAAGCCATGTAACCTTTGAACTAGGGACACACAGCCGTGTCCTAGCCCGTCTCCTCACCCTGTAACTCTCTGAACCATGTCACACGCCTGTGTGCCAGGTCGTGGAACTCTTGAAGTTTCCCCACAGACTCATGTGCTAGGCCGTGTATTAGGCTGTGTAACTCACTGACTTGGAACCTTAAGAAATTCTCAGGTGACACACGGCTGAGTCACATGCCCTTGTCTCAGGCTGTGTTGAACCACATTTGACTAAATCAAGCTATTTCCAATACCATTACATGCATAAACATTTAGACCAAATATACACATTTTCAAAGCACCAAAGCATTGTCTAGACACACATATATTTGCCACATCAAGATCCTAATTCAACAAACCAATATGCCATTCAAAGGCACCACAAACAATAACCAAATATCACTTACTTAGACATGTTCATAAGCTTAATTCCATGCATATGATTTTAGACCATTTAGGTATTAAAACATACCTCAATTAGCCATTCTCAAAACATACAAAACATACCATGAAAGACCAATCCCATTATGTGATTAACCACAACATAAATACCTAATTGAAATACCTACCAACTCATACCACATTTATCACTTTCAAGCCATTACAAAATAACCTATACATGATAATATTTCCATTTCCATACAAGATAACCTAGCTCAAATATGAACTAAAACATGTCACTAGTAATCATTTTCAAGTCATCATCAACATGCCAAGATAACCTTATAAACAAGTACTTTAAAGTAATCAAAATCACAAAACTTGGTAAGAAATCAAGGTGTACCAAACCAACATAGCTTTCCAAAGCTTATACTTACCATACCATTAAAAATCCCCCTATACATGTCATTATAAACCTTAGCCAAATTACTTAAAAACTACTGAATTGTTCACTAGATAGTGTGATAGATCTCTGACGAATTTCCTACCAGATGAGCTTCCAATAATCTGAAAACAAAGAAAAAACTACGTAAGCAATTATTGCTTAGTAAGCTCATATAAACTTAAAACATAACCTAACATTTCAATAATGAGATTTATAGAACAAGTACAAACTGTTAACAATCTTGTAAGCTTAGTAAAAGCCTGTACAACACCATCAAGCCTACAAGCTAGCATACTTGTTAATGATACATATGAGATCAACCATGTATAAACATAACATTTAATTCATCATCGTTACCATAATATCATGATTCATTTCATTTGCATACTTACCATTTCCAATACCATAAGTTTAGTACAATCTATTCAAGCATCATCAAACTCACATGTTAATAGGTTCATCAACAACATATATAATTTCATTTACATAATAAGTAGAATTTTATAAGATACTAAACCCTTTCATATAGTCATCAATCTTTCCATTAAGTCACTTACCGATCCATTCTTTTTCTTACTCGTTGAACCCTCTAGAATTTCATCAGATACTCGGGAAAGATCACAGAAGTGTGTCTTTACATATAACTGTAATCTTTCCTTTACATAATTGCTCACACGAGCTGTGGAGAATCTGCAACAAATGTAGGACCTTAGCCATCGATAGGACATATAAGACTAGCACCCGAAACATGAAATCCCTAATGACATGTCATTTGTATCCTAAGAATTCTTAAAGTTCAATCGGGACTCGATATCTGTCAATTCATCAAAATGTGGATACATCCACATATATATTGATTCATTTACATTTAAAACAACATAGTAAACATTTAATTTAATTAACATTATAATGATTAGAGTTCATACGAACTTATCTGGCTAAATTGTAGTAATGATTAATTATAGGGACTATTTGATAGTTTTCTCTTCTCCTCTATTTTCCACTTGTTCTTGATCTAAAATAATAATTTCATTCAATTCACTTATTCTAACAGAAAAATCAATTCATTTTATGCAAATAAGTCATTTTTGACATTTTACAAAATTACCCCAACATTTTACTTTTATTCAATTTAATCCTTAAGCCCAAAACATGCAAATTAACCATTTTTATTCAATTAATCTCATTCCAGCATTTAAAATAATTAATTTACCTTATAAGCCATAATAATAAAAATTTACAAAATTACCCTTAAAGTTTACCTTTTTTGCAATTTAGTTCCTAAACCCGAAACTTGCAATTTCATCATTTTCAATCATAATCATACTAGCTTATTTTTACCCAATTTTATAACAGCCTAAATTTATTCAAAATTCACAAGAATTTCATGTCAAATTTAATATTTTATTAATTCAGTCCTTTAACTAAAACTAACTAAAATCACTTTAAAAATAGTATTAATAAACAACCAAGATTTAAATTTCATTAGTTAATCACAAAAACACCTAGCATTCATCAATGGCAAGTTCAAAAATCTTTAACAGTTTTACAAATTAGTCCCTAAGTTAACTAGATTAAGCTACAACAATCTGAAAAACATAAAACAAAATTAGAATAAAAAAAAAAAGAGGCCCTAGATTCACTCACATGCATAGACCGATTGCTTGAGAAGTTTGAAGCTTTCCTAAACCCCTCCCATGGGTTTCGAATGGTGGAAAGATGAAGATGGTAACCATTTCTCTTTCTTTCCACCTTAATTCCTTTTTAATTACAATTATTTTCATTATTTTATTTATCATTTTCAACAAATATTAAAACCATAATCATGCATTAACCGTCCACCCAACTATATTATGGTATAATTTTCTGTTTAAACCCTTAATTATGGATCTTTGGCCACTTAATACAACTAAACTAATAGCAATTGATTTTTGTATTCTTTACAATTTAGTCATTTTTCTTAAATTAACTATCTAAACATTAAAATTTCTTAACCAAATTTTAATACGACCTTAATAACACTTTATAGATATTTAATAAAATATTTACAGCTCGATTTATAGAAACGAGGTCCTAGTACTTCATTTTCTAAAACCACTTGACTTTAAGGTCACACCACTTGAACCTAATTATTCTTTCAAACAGCATAAATAGCCAATTCAAAATTTATTTTAATACTATATTTGACTCGTAAATATTAAATAATAACATTTACAAACTTACTCGTCAAATTTGTAGCCCCAAAACCATTGTTTCCAACACCACTGAAAATGGGTTGTTATAATGATAATTTAATGAACTAACAAATATTTGCAACTAAGGAAGATTTTCGAGTATTAAGGTACGCCTATACGTTCTGATTGTTTGAAAGAAATGATTAATTTAGAAAAGCATGCACTTAGGTCTAATTTCCCATATGAAATATTATGCAAATGCGTAGTGTGAAAGTTGGTTGGTATGGTTTATAAAGTTCTAAATGGAGTCACCTCAGTGGCTAGTGTAATGTTCTGAATTTGAATCAGATCGTCTTGGTCGAGTTTAGGGCGTCACAAATCATAATGATACATATTCAAATTCAGATTGTAATGATGATGAAATCAATCAATAATCAACATTAGATGAAAATGAGCTTATGTTAAATATTAAAGAGGGAATAATCTAACAAATATGGATCATTAGAACAATTAGATAAAATTACATATTAGGTTTAATTTTATTTTTCTTTTCATTAGTAATTGTATTATCAAATTTTGTTTGTACTAACATAATAGATATGATGATTTGATTTGAACTTTTGTTACTTTTTTAGGAAAAAATTATTATGCTAATAATTTTTTATAGTAATTAATATGTTAAAAAAATATAAATTATGTAATTATTTAATTACAATGTGTAATACCAAACATGATATAAAAAATTACAATGTAATTATACTTTGTCAACGAAACACGTTTTTATTTAATTAATTTGTATTTGTCTAAACAAACCCTTCATGTTTTAACTAAGGGCGCCAATAATTTTGTTAAAAACTATATGTTGCGTCCCCAAAAAGTGTCCATGAATGAGATTGGGATGGGCACAAGAAGTTTAAAGATGCTATTATATCATTTATAGTTGTCTAAATTAAGTTCAATTTGAAAAATGAGCTACAAGTTTTGCTTATATTTTTTAACAACTAATTCAATCTCGCCTTAGGTCTACTTAGTTTTTTAAAGCACAATTGTATAATTCACCCTCAACATTTTAGGATTTTCTCACTTTAATTATTATTATTTTTTATTTCAATCTCACATACAACTTTGTAAAAAAATTTCAAATAAAACCAAATTTGAAAAAAACCTTCAGCCAACTAACATTCAACTTTTTTTAATTTAATGTTTCATATCTGATTAATATTTTTTAATTAATTTAAATACATAATTAATTATGTAACATCCTATACTCGACCCAATCATCGAGTTCGAACTATAAGGTGTCACATCCGTTGCCGAAGCAATTATAAACAATTTATAATTCAATTCACACCATTGATATTCAATTACAAGCAAATTAAGTATACAAAATGTAACAGTCCATTTTCAGTGAAATCGGAATAGTGGTTTGAGGACCACAAATCGGACAAGTCAATTTTTATTTATTATTATTTTAATGTCTATGGGATATTAGAAAGGTTGTATTAAAATTTTGTTTAGAATTTTTGATGTTTGCATGATTAATTAAGTAAAAAAGACTAAATCGCAAAAAGTATAAAAGTGGAGTTCTATTAGTTAAAAGGGTCAAATGCCTATAAACTATTAAAGTGAGAGTTTTAAATGATAATTATGTCATTCTTACAGTTAATGGACATTTATGGGCATGATGTAATGGATTTTAAAGTTAATGGTAAAGGTTAAGTTGGTAATTTAATAAATAAAATGAAAATAAAATAAAGAAAAGATGGTATCATCTTCTCAATTGGTTTTCTCCACCGAAATTAAGAGGAAAAGTATCCATTTTTGAAATTTTAGGAATAGCTTGTCTAAGCACTTGCATTGTATTTAATTTTGGCCCCGTTTTTAATGATTTTTATATTTTTGAGGTCGTTTTAGCTTAATCTAGCTAGCCCGGAGGTTAATTTGTAAAAATGTTAAAAATTGAGGGTTATTCTATGAATATTTTTGAATGATTCTTGATGTTAAATTCTAGATTATGAATCTTCATTGATAAATAAACAAGTTTTGTAAAGTGATTTTGGATGAAATTTGCATTTAGGGATTTGTTCATAAAAATAGTAAAATTCATGAAATGATTTTGTTTTGGGGGGTTGGATTAAGTCCCTAAAAAATTCAGTTAGCTTTAACGGGGGATTAAAATGCTTAGATTTCAATTTATGTCTTAACTGCTAAATTGTGAAAAGTTAAAATGTTACAGACAAAATAGTAATTTTGCATAAATATGACATGTGGATTGAATTGAATACTAGAAGTATTAAATGGATTGAAATTTTCTATCTAGATCAAGATAGACAACATACGAACTTAGATTGAGACAAAGCTAAAGCTTCGAAATAGCTTCATTTAACCTTCATGCCCTAGTTGTCGAGGTAAGTCTGTTCCTATTATTATGTATTTATTGTGTAAGTGAATGATGTATATCCAAATCAACACAATGATGATTATCAAGTCCCAGTCAATCCTTAGGAATTTGTAGGATACAAATGACATGTCATTAGGGATTTCATGTTTCGGGTGCTGGTCTTGAATGTCCTACCGATGACTGAGGTCTTGCATTTGTTGAGTATGCTCCACAGCTTGTGTGAGCAGCATTGTGTAGCTTACATTCCAACCCATAGCTCGTGTGAGTAATGATGTAAAGGAAAGGTTACGATTATATGTTTAAGCACACTTCGTGTAAGCTTTCCTGAGTATCTGATGAAATTCTAGATGGTTCAACGGGTATGAAAAGGAAATGAAATGGTAAGTTTCAAATGGAATGTATCATGAAATTATGAAAAGGAAATGGTGACCTAAATGAGGTGAAAAAAGGTGTAAGTTACTTGTTATGGATGAATTTATTTGAACCATGTGGTGATGTTGTATAGGCATTGTTCCAAGCTTATGGTTTTAGTTGGTGTTATAATCATGCTATTTACTTTATGCAAATGAAATGGTAAGCTGTGTTTATGTTATACGAGCTTACTAAGTATTAATTTCTTATGCAGTTTCTTTCTTATGTTTTATAGATTATCGGAAGCTCGATCGATTTGGATGTTCGTCAGAGATCTATCACACTATCTGTAACACCCCGTACCCGAGACCGTTGCCGGAGTCGGACACGAGGGGTTTACAGACTACATTCACTTACTTGCACAGTTCATTTTAAAAATTTCCAGGCAGTTGGCTAACTGTGTCACTGTCACCTTAAAAATCATATCTTGAGTTCTAAAACTCAAAAATCAGTTTCGAAATTTTTCCCTGAAACTAGACTCATATTTCCATCTACATATTTTTTTCTAGAATTTTTTGTTGGGTCAATTAGTACAGTTTATTAGTTAAAGTCTCCCCTGTTACAGGGTACGACTACACTGACCTTCATGCATTACGATTTAGATATCTCCCTGTACAGGGCTTCAATACTGATGCCGTTTGTTTCTATAGAAACTAGACTCAAAGTGGAATCTATACATATATGGCATGACTTCTAAATGTCTCTGGTTAATTTATAATGAATTTCCAAAGTCAGATCAGGGGATCCAGAAACCGTTCTGGCCCTGTCTCACGAAAACTTTAACATCTCATAATATACTGTTCATATGAATGTTTCGTTACTTTCCTATGAAAATAGATTCATCAAGGTTCGATTACATAATTTATTCACTATTTAATTCCATTGCTACTATTTTTAGTGATTTTTAACATCCACATAACTGCTTCTGCCAGCATCTATTTTTAAGGTAAACTTTACCTATTTCATGATCCTCCATGGATCAACTAGAGTTTGTCATACATATTCCAAAAAATGATCATGAATAAGCATTCCCATGGCTAACCGTTACCAACATTTCCATACCTCTCGACGGACAACATACAAAATGATTATAATGCTATGATCAAAGTATATTTAAGCCATTTTCGCATGGCTATCCAAATTTACACAAAACCGAAGGGTACATGACCAACAACAAAAGGGTAGTCCTATACATGCCATTTCAAAGTTCAACCAAAAGTATACCAAAAGGAGCTTTGATAGTGTGGGCGACTTCGACTTCAAAATCCCGAGTCCGATAGCTGAAGAACCAAAATCTATAAAACAGAAAATCAAAGAAACGGAGTAAGCATTAAATACTTAGTAAGTTTTGAGCAAAGAATTTAGACACAACCAAAGTATAGCATTCATGTAGCTAAACAGATAATTTCATATGCACAAATTTTCAATATCATACTTACTTCACATTACCAACCCTTATATTCATACACAAAGATCAACTTAGCCAAAGGCCGGTAGCTCATTTATCAACTGAGCGAATACTTATTTGTAAGGGCTCAACTAATTCAAAGCACATACGAAACATACCTCAATGTTGGGATGTTACAAGCGTATTAACTGAAATTTTTACAGCAAGATCGTTCATTCCCGAATCACGTACCTTCGGAATTTAACCGGATATAGCTACTCGTTCAAATGCCTTCGGGACATAGCCTGGTTATAGTAACTCGCACAAATGCCTTCGGGACTTAACCCGGATTTAGTAACTCGCACCAATGCCTTCGGGCTTAGCCCGGAATTAGTATCTCGCACAAATGCCTTCGGATCTTAGTCCAGATATGGTCACTTAGCACAAAGCCTTCGGGACTTAGCCCGGACATCATTCGAATAACCATGCACATTTAACAATAAATCATGACACATTTGTATTTCATTTTCATTAGCAAAACTCAAACACAAGACACTTATCACTCTTGCAATTTCGGCTCAATAGCCACACACAAAGAGCATGATTTTGATTTGCTTAAAACATGATCTAATCAAATCATAATTTAAGCTCTATTACTCAAGAACTTACCTCGGATGTGGTCGAACGTTTTCAGCGGCTATTCGATAACTTTTTCCTTTCCCTTATCCAACTATGGTCCTCTAAGCTCTTGAGCTAATTCAAACAAATTTAACTTATTAAAGTCTCATTATGCTAGCTTATGGCCGAATATGACAAGGACTTTGATTGGTCATATGGCCACCTTCTAGCTCAACTACACAATGGTCATATGCATTTTTAATCACATCAAGCAATTTAATACAATTCATTCGAACATCAAAAGAAAACCTCAAGGTACTTAGCCCATATATACTTTAGGCATTAGAGTCACATATATATATGGAATCATGAATCAAACTCAACATTTTAGCTAAATTCCCCCTTGGCCGAATTTTCTAAGCCAAGACAAAAGCATCAATATGCTTGCCTCTAACCGAATACATGCAACACCAATCTTCTTCCTATGGCTGAATATGCATGTCTATGTTGAGGCCGATTATATACTTAATACCACACATAAATGGCATACATTTTACTAACTAATGCATTACATATTATAACTCAATACGCATCCATCATTTAATCCATAACCGAAGCACCATCATGTGTAAGTATATACCTTGAGATAATATATAGGTCATACCAATACATCATGTGCAATCATATATATATGTGCAAGAGCTGAATCACAAATTTGATTATAACCAAAGTTAAACATATATCCAAAACATAAATCTTACCTACCATGCAATAAGCATAAATCACACTTATGGATATACCATGGCCGATACTTCCAACAACACCAAATAAAAATATACTTCATGGATCTAAGGTAGAACCAAGAAAGAAACTCATAATCATCAAGATGTATAAGCAAATACCATTATTCATCTAGATTTAGCATGAAACACAACCATCACCCTTATTAATCTCCATAGTCGAAAACCTTATTTATTCCAAAATCACAATTTCAACATGGGTTACCAACAATAACTTGATATCTCACTCAAAATCAACTAGGATTTCAAGAACTAGTATCAACTTCCTTACCTTAATATCGACCTAAGATGACCGATTGCTTCACTCCTTCCTTCCTCCTCTCAATCCGGCCAAGAAGAACCAAAGAACACAACTTGTTTCCTTTCTTCCTTAGAACATTCGGCCAAGAGAAAATGAAAAAAGATGGACACTTTTTTTTGTTTTCTTTCTTACATTCACGGCAATGGGGAGGGGGGAGAAACAATCACACACATTCTTTCTTTTTTCCATTTCTTTATTACCCATACTCCTTATTTTATTGTTCCTAACATACATCACTAGCATAACATGTTTGTGACATGTTTCCACTCATAGCATGGCCGGCCACTATGCCTTAATTTGGGTAAATTGACATGCAAACCCATCATTTTCACAATATGCATTAATAGGCCACTTTGCATTTGCCTAGCACATTTCTAAATTTTCTCACATAAGTCCTATTTGATAAAATTCACTTACAATTAACAAAATTCAAACATGAAATTTTCACACATGCACATGTACATATAATGAGCATCAATTATGACAGTTAATTATTTTTATGACTCGGTTTAGTGGTCCCGAAACCACTTCCCGACTAGGGTCACATTAGGGCTGTCACAACTCTCCCCCACTTAAGAAATTTTCGTCCCATAAAATCTTACCGGTAAATAGGTTTGGGTATCGTTCTTTCATAGAGTTCTCGGTTTCCCAAGTAGCTTCTTCGATCCCGTGCTTGAGCCATAACACTTTTACTAACGGAACCCTTTTGTTTCGTAACTCTTTCACTTCAGGAGCCAGGATACGAATCGGTTCTTCTTCATAACTCAAGTCAGATTGAATTTCAACTTCTGATGGATTAATCACGTGTGACGGATCGGATCTATAACGTCGAAGCATCGAAACATGAAAGACGTCGTGAATCTTTTCAAGTTCAGGGGGCAAAATCAATCTATACGCAATTGGACCAACTCGTTCAGAGATTTCGTACGGCCCAATGAATCTCGGGCTCAACTTGCCCTTACGGCCAAATCTGAGTATCTTTTTCCAAGGCGAAACTTTAAGAAACACTTTATCTCCCACCTGATACTCAATGTCTTTTCGTTTCAAGTCCGCGTACTACTTCTGGCGATCTATGGCTGCCTTTAGACTCTCACGAATTATTTTTACTTTTTGTTCAGCATCTTTAATCAAATCAACTCCGAAAATTTTACTTTCACCGAGCTCGGTCCAAAACAATGGTGTACGGCATTTACGACCATACAAAGCCTCGTAAGGTGCCATCTTAATACTTGATTGAAAACTATTGTTGTAAGCGAATTCAATCAAAGGTAAATACCGTTCCCATGAACCACTAAACTCGAGGATGCAACATCTCAACATATCCTCAAGTATCTGAATTATCCGCTCGGATTGACCATCGGTTTGTGGATGAAAAGCGGTGCTAAAATGCAGCTTGGTACCCAAAGCTTCTTGTAATTTCTTCCAAAATCGCGAGGTGAATCTCGGATCTCTATCCGACACGATAGAAATAGGTACCCCGTGTAATCTCACAATCTGAGAAATATACAATTCAGCTAGTTTATCCAATGAAAAATCCGTACGTACGGGGATAAAGTGAGCCGACTTAGTCAGTCTATCCACAACAACCCAAATCGCATCTTTCTTACTTGCCGATACTGGCAATCCAGATACGAAATCCATCGTGACTTGATCCCATTTCCATTCAGGTACCATGATTGGCTGGAGTAAACCCGTAGGCACTTGATGTTCTGCCTTTACTTGCTGACATATTAAACACTTCGAAACAAAATCGGAAATGTCTCGTTTCATACCATGCCACCAAAACTGGCGTCTCAGATCGTTGTACATTTTCGTACTCCCCGGGTGAATTGACATTCGGCTACAATGGGCTTCGTTCAGAATCATCGAAATGAGTTCTGAATTTCTTGGAACACACAACTGACTTCTGAACCTCAAACAATCGTCATCATCAATTTGAAATTCGGATTCCATATTCGGAACACATTCAGCCCATTTTGCAACCAATTCATCATCGAATTTCTGAGCTTCACGAATTTGATGAATCAATAATGGTTTGGCCTTTAATTCAGCTACTAACACATTGTCGGGTAGAACAGACAAGTGTACATTCATCGCTCGTAAAGCAAACAGTGATTTCCGGCTTAAGGCGTCCGCAACCATATTAGCCTTTCCCGGGTGGTAATCAATGACAAGCTCATAATCTTTCAACAACTCAAGCCAACGTCTTTGTCGCAGATTTAAGTCTCTTTGAGTCATCAAATATTTGAGACTTTTGTGATCCGAAAATACATGGCACTTCTCACCAAATAAGTAATGTCGCCATATTTTAAAGGCGAATACGATGGCAGCTAATTTGAGATCATGGGTCGGATAATTTTTCTCATGTGGCTTTAATTGTCTCGACGCATAGGCCACAACTCGACCTTCTTGCATCAACACGCAACCTAACCCAAGTAGGGAGGCGTCACTATAGATGACAAACTCTTTGCCTGATTCGGGCTACACTAAAATTGGGGCTTCAGTCAAATAAGTTTTCAGTTGATCAAAACTTTTCTGACATTTTTCCGTCCATTCGAACTTAATATCTTTTTGAAGTAGCTTCGTCATGGGTGTGGCTATCATCGAGAAACCTTTTACAAACCGTCGGTAGTAACCGGCGAGTCCCAAAAAGCTCCGAACCTCAGTAATATTTCTCAGAGGCTTCCAGTTAAGTATGGATGAAATTTTGTTCGGGTCAACTCGAATACCCGATGCAGATACCACGTGGCCCAAGAAGCTAACCTCTCTTAACATGAACTCACACTTACTGAACTTAGCATATAACTGCTTATCCCGTAAAATTTGCAACACTAATCTCAGGTGCTCAGCATGTTCGGTCTCATCTCTTGAATAGACCAAGATGTCATCAATGAACACAACTACAAACTGGTCCAAATACTGTCTGAAGATCCGATTCATCAAATCCATAAATACTGCAGGGGCATTAGTGAGCCCAAACGGCATCACTAAGAACTCGTAGTGGCCGTATCTCGTTCTGAAAGTAGTTTTGGGTATATCCGAATCTCGAATTCGCAACTGATAATAACCCGATCTCAAACCTATCTTTGAAAACACTGAAGCTCCCTTTAGTTGATCAAACAAATCATCAATACGCGGTAACAGATATTTATTCTTTATCGTCATTTTATTCAGCTGACGATAGTCAATGCACAACCTCATGGTTCCGTCCTTCTTTTTCACAAACAATACTGGTGCACCCCAAGGTGAGAAACTTGGTCGAGCGAAACCTCTATCCGTCAACTCTTGCAACTGAGCTTTCAATTCTTTTAACTCGGTTGGTGCCATACGATACGGAGCTATCGAAATTGGCGTAGTTCCAGGTACAAGCTCAATACCAAACTCTACCTCCCGAATAGGTGGTAAACCCAGTAATTCTTCAGGAAAAACATCCGGGTATTCACAAACCACCGGCACAGATTCGGGTTTCTTTTCTAATTCTTTGTCATCAAGTACATACGCAAGGTATGCTTCGCACCCTTTTCTTACATATTTCTGGGCCAACATTGCTGATATTACAGCTGGCAACCCTTTGAAGTCCGTAGACTCAACTCGGATTATCTCGTTATTTGCGCACCTCAAATCAATAGTCTTGCTTTTGCAATTCACAACCGCATCATGCACGGTCAACCAATCCATACCAAGAATAACATCAAATTCATCAAACGGCAAAAGCATCTAGTCCGCCGGAAAATAGGAATCTCGAATTACTAGGGGGCATTTCTTACACACTTTGTCGACAAGCACGTAACGACCCAAGGGATTTGACACCTGAATTACGAACTCAGTAGACTCAATAGGTAAAGTCTTACTGGATGCTAAGGTTTTGCATATATAAGAATGAGTAGAACCAGGGTCAATCAAAGCAATCACATTAGTATCAAAGAGAGTAAAAGTACCGGTAATAACATCTGGGGAGGAAGCATCCTCGCGTGCGCGTATAGCATAAGCCCTAGCAAGAGCACGAGCCTCAGATCTGGTCGCAGCATCTCTAGATCCTCTCTGACCACCACTAGCATTTCCCGTGTTTCTAGATGGTCTACCTCGAGCAGTGGTAGCACTCGGTTTCCCACTTTGATTTACATTCTGTTCAGACAATCTCGGGCAATCTTTGATAAAGTGGTCAACTGACCCGCACTTGTAGCAGGAGCGGTCATGGAATCTACAACTTCCAGAATGCCATTTGCCATAATACTGGCACTCCGTTCTATCTCGACGATCATTTCCCACACTGGCAACCGAAGTGACTCGTGCACTCGAAAGGGGTCGATCGCGATCTCGTCTAGAAAACCCCGAAGTGTCTCTAGACCGGCCTAAGCCATCTCTAAATTTCTTCGATGACTGTGAGAAGGGCTTCCCTGAAGACCTTTTACGAAACTCCCTTGCTCCCGCCTCAGCTTTTCTTTTCTCCATACTGAGCTCCTCGGCTTTGCAAGCTCGCTCGACAAGTGCCACAAATTCTCGGATTTCCAAAATGCCAACATACAACTTTATATCATCATTCAATCCATCCTCGAAACGTTTACACATTACGGCTTCTGAGGAAATGCATTCTCGTGCGTACCGGCTAAGCCTTACAAACTTTCGTTCATAGTCGGTAACCGACATGGAACCTTGTTTAAGTTCAAGAAATTCCTTCCGTTTTTGGTCAATGAATCTCTGACTGATATACTTCTTTCGAAACTCGGTTTGGAAGAATTCCCAAGTTACTTGCTCTCTAGGCACAACAGAAGTCAATGTATTCCACCAATAGTAGGCAGAATCACGTAGCAAGGAGATAGTACACTTTAGGCACTCATCGGGTGTGCAAGATAGCTCGTCGAGTACCCGGATAGTGTTGTCCAACCAAAATTCAGCTTGCTCGGCATCATCGCTGTCCGTAGCTTTAAATTCAGTAGCCCCGTGTTTTCAGATTCTGTCAACTGGGGGCTCATTTGACCTTATTTGGTCCGTTACCAGAGGTATTGTAGGTGCGGGGGTGGTATTTGTCGGGAATGGAGGTTGTGGAACAGCCGTATTAGTTCGAATGTATTGGTTGAACCAATCATTCATCACGCTATAGAAAGCTTGTCTAGCCTCATCATTCGGATTAATAGCAATAGGATGAGAGTCCGCCGGAGCTGTCCCTTGTGCGGGAGCAGACGCTACACTCTCAAGATCATCAGCTACCGCTCGGTCGGGATCGGGATCCATTACTATAAATAAACACATTTCAATTGTCAGAAATCACCACACTATCAAATAATCACATAAAATGGCATGTATAGCTAGACCCAACGCATTACGGTAGTCCTAGAATTGACTAAACCGTAGCTTTGATACCAATAAAATTGTAACACCCCGTACCCAAGACCGTTGCCGGAGTCGGACACGAGGGGTTCACAGACTACATTCACTTACTTGCACAGTTCATTTTAAAAATTTCCAGGCAGTTGGCTAACTGTGTCACTGTCACCTTAAAAATCATATCTTGAGTTCTAAAACTCGAAAATCAGTTTCGAAAATTTTCTCTGAAACTAGACTCATATGTCCATCTACATACTTTTTTCTAGAATTTTTGGTTGGGTCAATTAGTACAGTTTATTAGTTAAAGTATACCCTGTTACAGGGTACGACTACACTGACCTTCATGCATTACGATTTAGATATCTCCCTGTACAGGGCTTCAATACTGATGCCGTTTGTTTCTATAGAAACTAGACTCAAAGTGGAATCTATACATATATGGCATGACTTCTAAATGTCTCTGGTTAATTTATAATGAATTTCCAAAGTCAGATCAGGGGATCCAGAAACCGTTCTGGCCCTGTCTCACGAAAACTTTAACATCTCATAATATACTGTTCATATAAATGTTTTGTTAATTTCCTATGAAAATAGATTCATCAAGGTTCGATTACATAATTTATTCACTATTTAATTCCATTCCTACTATTTTTAGTGATTTTTTACATCCACATCACTGCTGCTGCCAGCATCTATTTTTAAGGTAAACTTTACCTATTTCATGATCCTCCATGGATCAACTAGAGTTTGTCATACATATTCCAAAAAATGATCATGAATAACCATTCCCATGGCTAACCGTTACCAACATTTCCATACCTCTCGACAGACAACATACAAAACGATTATAATGCTATGATCAAAGTATATTTAAGCCATTTTCGCATGGCTATCCAAATTTACACAAAACCGAAGGGTACATGACCAACAACAAAAGGGTAGTCCTATACATGCCATTTCAAAGTTCAACCAAAAGTATACCAAAAGGAGCTTTGATAGTGTGGGCGACTTCGACTTCAAAATCTCGAGTCCGATAGCTGAAGAACCAAAATCTATAAAACAGAGAATCAAAGAAACGGAGTAAGCATTAAATGCTTAGTAAGTTTTGAGCAAAGAATTTAGACACAACCAAAGTATAGCATTCATGTAGCTAAACAGATAATTTCATATGCACAAATTTTCAATATCATACTTACTTCACATTACCAACCCTTATATTCATACACAAAGATCAACTTAGCCAAAGGCCGGTAGCTCATTTATCAACTGAGCGAATACTTATTTGTAAGGGCTCAACTAATTCAAAGCACATACGAAACATACCTCAATGTTGGGATGTTACAAGCGTATTAACTGAAATTTTTACAGCAAGATCGTTCATTCCCGAATCACGTACCTTCGGAATTTAACCGGATATAGCTACTCGTTCAAATACCTTCGGGACATAGCCCGGTTATAGTAACACGCACAAATGCCTTCGGGACTTAACCCGGATTTAGTAACTCGCACAAATACCTTCGGGCTTAGCCCGGAATTAGTATCTCGCACAAATGCCTTCGGATCTTAGTCTGGATATGGTCACTTAGCACAAAGCCTTCGGGACTTAGCCCGGACATCATTCGAATAACCATGCACATTTAACAATAAATCATGACACATTCGTATTTCATTTTCATTAGCAAAACTCAAACACAAGACACTTATCACTCTTGCAATTTCGGCTCAATAGCCACACACAAAGAGCATGATTTTGATTTTCTTAAAACATGATCTAATCAAATCATAATTTAAGCTCTATTACTCAAGAACTTACCTCGGATGTGGTCGAACGTTTTCAGCGGCTATTCGATAACTTTTTCCTTTCCCTTATCCAACGGTGGTCCTCTAAGCTCTTGAGCTAATTCAAACAAATTTAACTTATTAAAGTCTCATTATGCTAGCTTATGGCCGAATATGACAAGGACTTTGATAGGTCATATGCCCACCTTCTAGCTCAACTACAAAATGGTCACATGCATTTTTAATCACATCAAGCAATTTAATACAATTCATTCGAACATCAAAAGAAAACCTCAAGGTACTTAGCCCATATATACTTTAGGCATTAGAGTCACATATATATATGGAATCATGAATCAAACTCAACATTTTAGCTAAATTTCCCCTTGGCCGAATTTTCTAAGCCAAGACAAAAGCATCAATATGCTTGCCTCTAACCGAATACATGCAACACCAATCTTCTTCCTATGGCTGAATATGCATGTCTATGTTGAGGCCGATTATATACTTAATACCACACATAAATGGCATACATTTTACTAACTAATGCATTACATATTATAACTCAATACGCATCCATCATTTAATCCATAACCGAAGCACCATCATGTGTAAGTGTATACCTTGAGATAATATATAGGTCATACCAATACATCATGTGCAATCATATATATATGTGCAAGAGCCGAATCACAAATTTGATTATAACCAAATTTAAACATATATCCAAAACATAAATCTTACCTACCATGCAATAAGCATAAATCACACTTATGGATATACCATGGCCGATACTTCCAACAACACCAAATAAAAATATACTTCATGGATCTAAGGTAGAACCAAGAAAGAAACTCATAATCATCAAGATGTATAAGCAACTACCATTGTTCATCTAGATTTAGCATGAAACACAACCATCACCCTTATTAATCTCCATAGCCAAAAACCTTACTTATTCCAAAATCACAATTTCAACATGGGTTACCAACAATAACTTGATATCTCACTCAAAATCAACTAGGATTTCAAGAACTAGTATCAACTTCCTTACCTTAATATCGACCTAAGATGACCGATTGCTTCACTCCTTCCTTCCTCCTCTTAATCCGGCCAAGAAGAACCAAAGAACACAACTTGTTTCCTTTCTTCCTTAGAACATTCGGCCAAGAGAAAATGAAAAAAGATTGACACTTTTTTTTGTTTTCTTTCTTACATTCACGGCAATGGGGAGGGGGGAGAAACAATCACACACATTCTTTCTTTTTTCCATTTCTTTATTACCCATACTCCTTATTTTATTGTTCCTAACATACATCACTAACATAACATGTTTGTGACATGTTTCCACTCATAGCATGGCCGGCCACTATGCCTTAATTTGGGTAAATTGACATGCAAACCCATCATTTTCACAATATGCATTAATAGCCCACTTTGCATTTGCCTAGCACATTTCTAAATTTTCTCACATAAGTCCTATTTGATAAAATTCACTTACAATTAACAAAATTCAAACATGAAATTTTCACACATGCACATGTACATATAATGAGCATCAATTATGACAGTTAATTATTTTTATGACTCGGTTTAGTGGTCCCGAAACCACTTCCCGACTAGGGTCACATTAGGGCTGTCACAACTCTCCCCCACTTAAGAAATTTTCGTCCCCGAAAATCTTACTGGTAAATAGGTTTGGGTATCGTTCTTTCATAGAGTTCTCGGTTTCCCAAGTAGCTTCTTCGATCTCGTGCTTGAGCCATAACACTTTTACTAACGGAACCCTTTTGTTTCGTAACTCTTTCACTTCACGAGCCAGGATACGAATCGGTTCTTCTTCATAACTCAAGTCAGATTGAATTTCAACTTCAGATGGATTAATCACGTGTGACGGATCGGATCTATAACGTCGAAGCATCGAAACATGAAAGACGTCGTGAATCTTTTCAAGTTCAGGGGGCAAAATCAATCTATACGCAATTGGACCAACTCGTTCAGAGATTTCGTACGGCCCAATGAATCTCGGGCTCAACTTGCCCTTACGGCCAAATCTGAGTATCTTTTTCCAAGGCGAAACTTTAAGAAACACTTTATCTCCCACCTGATACTCAATGTCTTTTCGTTTCAAGTCCGCGTACGACTTCTGGCGATCTGTGGCTGCCTTCAGACTCTCACGAATTATTTTTACTTTCTGTTCAGCATCTTTAATCAAATCAACTCCAAAAATTTTACTTTCACCGAGCTCGGTCCAAAACAATGGTGTACGGCATTTACGACCGTACAAAGCCTCGTAAGGTGCCATCTTAATACTTGATTGAAAACTATTGTTGTAAGCGAATTCAATCAAAGGTAAATACCGTTCCCATGAACCACTAAACTCGAGGATGCAACATCTCAACATATCCTCAAGTATCTGAATTATCCGCTCGGATTGACCATTGGTTTGTGGATGAAAAGCGGTGCTAAAATGTAGCTTGGTACCCAAAGCTTCTTGCAATTTCTTCCAAAATCGCGAGGTGAATCTCGGATCTCTATCCGACACGATGGAAATAGGTACCCCGTGTAATCTCACAATCTGAGAAATATACAATTCAGCTAGTTTATCCAATGAAAAATCCGTACGTATGGGGATAAAGTGAGCCGACTTAGTCAGTCTATCCACAACAACCCAAATCGCATCTTTCTTACTTGTCGATACTGGCAACGCAGATACGAAATCCATCGTGACTTGATCCCATTTCCATTCAGGTACCATGATTGGCTGGAGTAAACCCGTAGGCACTTGATGTTCCGCCTTTACTTGCTGACATATTAAACACTTCGAAACAAAATCAGAAATGTCTCGTTTCATACCATGCCACCAAAATTGGCGTCTCAGATCGTTGTACATTTTCGTACTCCCCGGGTGAATTGACATTCGACTACAATGGGCTTCGTTCAGAATCATCGAAATGAGTTCTGAATTTCTTGGAACACACAACCGACTTCTGAACCTCAAACAATCGTCATCATCAATTTGAAATTTGGATTCCATATTCGGAACACATTCAGCCCATTTTGCAACCAATTCATCGTCGACTTTCTGAGCTTCACGAATTTGATGAATCAATAATGGTTTGGCCTTTAATTCAGCTACTAACACATTGTCGGGTAGAACAGACAAGTGTACATTCATCGCTCGTAAAGCAAACAGTGATTTTCGGCTTAAGGCGTCTGCAACCACATTAGCCTTTCCCGGGTGGTAATCAATGACAAGCTCATAATATTTCAACAACTCAAGCCAACGTCTTTGTCGCAGATTTAAGTCTCTTTGAGTCAACAAATATTTGAGACTTTTGTGATCCGAAAATACATGGCACTTCTCACCAAATAGGTAATGTCGCCATATTTTCAAGGCGAATACGATGGCAGCTAATTCGAGATCATGGGTCGGATAATTTTTCTCATGTGGCTTTAATTGTCTCGACGCATAGGCCACAACTCGACCTTCTTGCATCAACACGCAACCTAACCCAAGTAGGGAGGCGTTACTATAGATGACAAACTCTTTGCCTGATTCGGGCTGCACTAAAATTGGGGCTTCAGTCAAATAAGTTTTCAGTTGATCAAAACTTTTCTGACATTTTTCCGTCCATTCGAACTTAATATCTTTTTGAAGTAGCTTCGTCATGGGTGTGCCTATCATCAAGAAACCTTTTACAAACCGTCGGTAGTAACCGGCGAGTCCCAAAAAGCTCCGAACCTCAGTAATATTTCTCGGAGGCTTCCAGTTAAGTATGGATGAAATTTTGTTCGGGTCAACTTGAATACCCGATGCAGATACCACATGGCCCAAGAAGCTAACCTCTCTTAACCAGAACTCACACTTACTGAACTTAGCATATAACTGCTTATCCCGTAAAATTTGCAACACTAATCTCAGGTGCTCAGCATGTTCGGTCTCATCTCTTGAATAGACCAAGATGTCATCAATGAACACAACTACGAACCGGTCCAAATACAGTCTGAAGATCTGATTCATCAAATCCATAAATACTGAAGGGGCATTAGTGAGCCCAAACGGCATCACTAAGAACTCGTAGTGGCCGTATCTCGTTCTGAAAGTAGTTTTGGGTATATCCGAATCTCGAATTCGCAACTGATAATAACCCGATCTCAAACCTATCTTTGAAAACACTGAAGCTCCCTTTAGTTGATCAAACAAATCATCAATACGCGGTAATAGATATTTATTCTTTATCGTCATTTTATTCAGCTGACGATAGTCAATGCACAACCTCATGGTTCCGTCCTTCTTTTTCACAAACAATACTGGTGCACCCCATGGTGAGAAACTTGGTCGAGCGAAACCTCTATCCGTCAACTCTTGCAACTGAGCTTTCAATTCTTTTAACTCGGTTGGTGCCAGACGATACGGAGCTATCGAAATTGGCGTAGTTCCAGGTACAAGCTCAATACCAAACTCTACCTCCCGAATAGGTGGTAAACCTAGTAATTCTTCAGGAAAAACATCTGGGTATTCACAAACCACCGGCACAGATTCAGGTTTCTTTTCTAATTCTTTGTCATCAAGTACATACGCAAGGTATGCTTCGCACCCTTTTCTTACATATTTCTGGGCCAACATTGCTGATATTACAGCTGGCAACCCTTTGAAGTCCGTAGACTCAACTCGGATTATCTCGTTATTTGCGCACCTCAAATCAATAGTCTTGCTTTTGCAATTCACAACCGCATCATGCACGGTCAACCAATCCAAACCAAGAATAACATCAAATTCATCAAACGGCAAAAGCATCAAGTCCGCCGGAAAATAGGAATCTCGAATTACTAGGGGGCATTTCTTACACACTTTGTCGACAAGCACGTAACGACCCAAGGGATTTGACACCCGAATTACGAACTCAGTAGACTCAATAGGTAAAGTCTTACTGGATGCTAAGGTTTCGCATATATAAGAATGAGTAGAACCAGGGTCAATCAAAGCAATCACATTAGTATCAAAGAGAGTAAAAGTACCGGTAATAACATCTGGGGAGGAAGCATCCTCGCGTGCGCGTATAGCATAAGCCCTAGCAGGAGCACGAGCCTCAGATCTGGTCGCAGCATCTCTAGATCCTCTCTGACCACCACTAGCATTTCTCGTGTTTCTAGATGGTCTACCTCGAGCAGTGGTAGCACTTGGTTTCCCACTCTGATTTACATTCTGTTCAGACAATCTCGGGCAATCTTTGATAAAGTGGTCAACTGACCCGCACTTGTAGCAGGAGCGGTCATGGAATCTACAACTTCCAGAATGCCATTTGCCACAATACTGGCACTCCGTTCTATCTCGACGATCATTTCCCACACTGGCGACCGAAGTGACTCGTGCACTCGAAAGGGGTCGATCGCGATCTCGTCTGGAAAAGCCCGAAGTGTCTCTAGACCGGCCTAAGCCATCTCTAAATTTCTTCGATGACTGTGAGAAGGGCTTCCCCGAAGACCTCTTACGAAACTCCCTTGCTCCCGCCTCAGCTTTTCTTTTCTCCATACTGAGCTCCTCGGCTTTGCAAGCTCGCTCGACAAGTGCCACAAATTCTCGGATTTCCAAAATGCCAACATACAACTTTATATCATCATTCAATCCATCCTCGAAACGTTTACACATTACGGCTTCTGAGGAAATGCATTCTCATGCGTACCGGCTAAGCCTTACAAACTTTTGTTCATAGTCGGTAACCGACATGGAACATTGTTTAAGTTCAAGAAATTCCTTCCGTTTTTGGTCAATGAATCTCTGACTGATATACTTCTTTCGAAACTCGGTTTGGAAGAATTCCCAAGTTACTTGCTCTCTAGGCACAACAGAAGTCAATGTATTCCACCAATAGTAGGCAGAATCACGTAGCAAGGAGATAGTACACTTTAGGCACTCATCGGGTGTGCAAGATAGCTCGTCGAGTACCCGGATAGTGTTGTCCAACCAAAATTCAGCTTGCTCGGCATCATCGCTGTCCGTAGCTTTAAATTCAGTAGCCCCGTGTTTTCGGATTCTGTCAACTGGGGGCTTATTTGACCTTATTTGGTCCGTTACCGGAGGTATTGTAGGTGCGGGGGTGGTATTTTTCGGGAATGGAGGTTGTGGAATAGCCGTATTAGTTCTAATGTATTGGTTGAACCAATCATTCATCACGCTATAGAAAGCTTGTCTAGCCTCATCATTCGGATTACTAGCAATAGGATGAGAGTCCGCCGGAGCTGTCCCTTGTGCGGGAGCAGACGCTACACTCTCAAGATCATCTGCTACCGCTCGGTCGGGATCGGGATCCATTACTATAATAAACACATTTCAATTGTCAGAAATCACCACACTATCAAATAATCACATAAAATAGCATGTATAGCTAGACCCAACGCATTACGGTAGTCCTAGAATCGACTAAACCGTAGCTTTGATACCAATAAAATTGTAACACCCCGTACCCGAGACCGTTGCCGGAGTCGGACACGAGGGGTTCACAGACTACATTCACTTACTTGCACAGTTCATTTTAAAAATTTCCAGGCAGTTGGCTAACTGTGTCACTGTCACCTTAAAAATCATATCTTGAGTTCTAAAACTCAAAAATCAGTTTCGAAAATTTTCCCTGAAACTAAACTCATATGTCCATCTACATATTTTTTTCTAGAATTTTTGGTTGGGTCAATTAGTACAGTTTATTAGTTAAAGTATCCCTTGTTACAGGGTACGACTACACTGACCTTCATGCATTACGATTTAGATATCTACCTGTACAGGGCTTCAATACTGATGCTGTTTGTTTCTATAGAAACTAGACTCAAATTAGAATCTATACATATATGGTATGACTTCTAAATGTCTCTGGTTAATTTATAATGAATTTACAAAATCAGATCAGGGGACCCAGAAACCGTTCTGGCCCTGTCTCACGAAAACATTAACATCTCATAATATACTGTTCATATAAATGTTTCGTTAATTTCCTATGAAACTAGATTCATCAAGGTTCGATTACATAATTTATTCACTATTTAATTCCATTCCTACTATTTTTAGTGATTTTTCACATCCACATCACTGCTGCTGCCAGCATCTATTTTTAAGGTAAACTTTACCTATTTCATGATCCTCCATGGATCAACTAGAGTTTGTCATACATATTCCAAAAAATGATCATGAATAACCATTCCCATGGCTAACCGTTACCAACATTTCCATACCTCTCGACGGACAACATACAAAATGATTATAATGCTATGATCAAAGTATATTTAAGCCATTTTCGCATGGCTATCCAAATTTACACAAAACCGAAGGGTACATGACCAACAACAAAAGGGTAGTCCTATACATGCCATTTCAAAGTTCAACCAAAAGTATACCAAAAGGAGTTTTGATAGTGTGGGCGACTTCGACTTCAAAATCCGGAGTCCGATAGCTGAAGAACCAAAATCTGTAAAACAGAGAATCAAAGAAACGGAGTAAGCATTAAATGCTTAGTAAGTTTTGAGCAAAGAATTTAGACACAACCAAAGTATAGCATTCATGTAGCTAAACAGATAATTTCATATGCACAAATTTTCAATATCATACTTACTTCACATTACCAACCCTTATATTCACACACAAAGATCAACTTAGCCAAAGGCCGGTAGCTCATTTATCAACCGAGCGAATACTTATTTGTAAGGGCTCAACTAATTCAAAGCACATACGAAACATACCTATATGTTGGGATGTTACAAGCGTATTAACTAAAATTTTTACAGCAAGATCGTTCATTCCCGAATCACGTACCTTCGGAATTTAACCGGATATAGCTACTCGTTCAAATGCCTTCGGGACATAGCCCGGTTATAGCAACTCGCACAAATGCCATCGGGACTTAACCCGGATTTAGTAACTCGCACCAATGCCTTCGGGCTTAGCCCAGAATTAGTATCTCGCACAAATGCCTTCGGATCTTAGTCCGGATATGGTCACTTATTACAAAGCCTTCGGGACTTAGCCCGGACATCATTCGAATAACCATGCACATTTAACAATAAATCATGACACATTCGTATTTCATTTTCATTAGCAAAACTCAAACACAAGACACTTATCACTCTTGCAATTTCGGCTCAATAGCCACACACAAAGAGCATGATTTTGATTTGCTTAAAACATGATCTAATCAAATAATAATTTAAGCTCTATTACTCAAGAACTTACCTCGGATGTGGTTGAACGTTTTCAGCGGCTATTCGATAACTTTTTCCTTTCCCTTATCCAACTTTGGTCCTCTAAGCTCCTGAGCTAATTCAAACAAATTTAACTTATTAAAGTCTCATTATGCTAGCTTATGGCCGAATATGACAAGGAGTTTGATTGGTCATATGGCCACCTTCTAGCTCAACTACACAATGGTCATATGCATTTTTAATCACATCAAGCAATTTAATACAATTCATTCGAACATCAAAAGAAAACCTCAAGGTACTTAGCCCATATATACTTTAGGCATTAGAGTCACATATATATATGGAATCATAAATCAAACTCAACATTTTAGCTAAATTCCCCTTGGCCGAATTTTCTAAGCCAAGACAAAAGCATCAATATGCTTGCCTCTAACCGAATACATGCAACACCAATCTTCTTCCTATGGCTGAATATGCATGTCTATGTTGAGGCCGATTATATACTTAATACCACACATAAATGGCATACATTTTACTAACTAATGCATTACATATTATAACTCAATACGCATCCATCATTTAATCCATAACCGAAGCACCATCATGTGTAAGTATATACTTTGAGATAATATATAGGTCATACCAATACATCATGTGCAATCATATATATATTTGCAAGAGCCGAATCACAAATTTGATTATAACCAAATTTAAACATATATCCAAAACATAAATCTTACCTACCATGCAATAAGCATAAATCACACTTATGGATATACCATGGCCGATACTTCCAACAACACCAGATAAAAATATACTTCATGGATCTAAGGTAGAACCAAGAAAGAAACTCATAATCATCAAGATGTATAAGCAACTACCATTGTTCATCTAGATTTAGCATGAAACACAACCATCACCCTTATTAATCTCCATAGCCGAAAACCTTACTTATTCCAAAATCACAATTTCAACATGGGTTACCAACAATAACTTGATATCTCACTCAAAATCAACTAGGATTTCAAGAACTAGTATCAACTTCCTTACCTTAATATCGACCTAAGATGACCGATTGCTTCACTCCTTCCTTCCTCCTCTCAATCCGGCCAAGAAGAACCAAAGAACACAACTTGTTTCCTTTCTTCCTTAGAACATTCGGCCAAGAGAAAATGAAAAAAGATGGACACTTTTTTTGTTTTCTTTCTTACATTCACGGCAATGGGGAGAGGGGAGAAACAACCACATACATTCTTTCTTTTTTCCATTTCTTTATTACCCATACTCCTTATTTTATTGTTCCTAACATACATCACTAACATAACATGTTTGTGACATGTTTCCACTCATAGCATGGCCGGCCACTATGCCTTAATTTGGGTAAATTGACATGCAAACCCATCATTTTCACAATATGCATTTATAGGCCACTTTGCATTTGCCTAGCACATTTCTAAATTTTCTCACATAAGTCCTATTTGATAAAATTCACTTACAATTAACAAAATTCAAACATGAAATTTTCACACATGCACATGTACATATAATGAGCATCAATTATGACGGTTAATTATTTTTATGACTCGGTTTAGTGGTCCCGAAACCACTTCCCGACTAGATCACATTAGGGCTGTCACACCATCCAGCATAAATATCAGTATTTTTTGAATGTTTTGGCCAAGGTTATAATAACTCGTTTAGGTTGAATTGTAATGTCATTGTGATGAATGTTAGTTGGTGAATTGTCTTGTATAAGTTATGGATGTTATCTTGTTTTGGTATCATTTGATACTTTGTCAAAATTGTGTCATTGTGGCTATCTTATGTTGCATGCTTTGAATGACTCAAATGGTATGTTTTGAGATGGTATGGTAATGGTCAAGTTGTGGCATGTTTGGTAAGTTTTGAATTATTAATTGGTGTTTGAAGTGTGGTAAAATATGCATGTTTAGGTAAGTGTTGTTGTGTGTATTGGAGGTGCCTTTGAATGACATATTGGTTAGTTGAATTAGGGTCTTGAAATGTAATATATATATATGTATGTTTATGTATGGTTTGATGCCTTGTAAGTGTGCACATATGGTTCAAATGATTATGCATGAAATAGTGTTGGGAATGGCTTGTTTCAGGTGAATTTTAGGTCCACACGACCTAAGACACAAGCGTGTGACTCAGCCGTGTGTGACACACAGCCTGGTGACATGGTCGTGTGTCTCCTGAAGGTTTATTTGCATGCAAATCAGTGTGTTACACAGCCTAGCACACGGGCATATGACACGGTAGTGTGACCCTACTCAAAGACTTACACGGGTGAGGACACGGGCTTGGACACAACCGTGTGTTCCAAGTGCAAAGGCTACACAGCCTAAGATACAGGCGTGTGTCTCAGCCGTGTGAGGCACACGGCTTGGCCGCACTGCTGTGTGACCCCTGTATTAAAAAATTTTGTGAACTTTTCTTAAACTTTCCAAATGTTTTCAATTCAGTCTCAAATTGTTTCTAAAGTATTTCTAGGGCCTCAAGGGCTTGATTTGAACACCCCTAACCCGTATTCAATGCTGGGATAGGGTTACGGAGCATTACTGGACTTCTACCACATTTTACACATACAATTAATCAAAGCATATACATTCCATGTACAACCAAACATTTTGTCCTTAATACGAGCCTACGAGGCTCTAAACATGTATTGGGAGTGGTTCAGGACTAAATCGATAACTTTGGAAACTTTTTGAACACTTAGAAATTTTCTCAAAAATAGAGGACACACACCCATGTGGCCTAGCCATGTGTCTCACAAGGCGAATAGACATGCCCGTGTCGCAGGCCTTGAGGACATCCGAAATGGGAGCACATGTCTGTGTCTCGGCCTGTGTCTGACCCCATGTAACTCTCTGAATTGGGTCACACGGCCAACACACACACCCATGTGCCTAGCCCGTGTGCCCTAAAAATGGCCATACACACCTATGTGCCAGGCCATGTGCTAGGTCGTGCCAAACCTGTAGGGTATACTAACTTATGCCACACGGCCAAGTCACACGCCCATGTGTGAGGCCGTGTGGAGCATACTGACTTGATTTTAATTTCAACACCAGAGGACACATGGCCATGTACATGACTGTGTCGACTAAGACACACGA
The DNA here is from genome assembly GCF_007990345.1 of Gossypium hirsutum. Classification (NCBI taxonomy): domain Eukaryota; kingdom Viridiplantae; phylum Streptophyta; class Magnoliopsida; order Malvales; family Malvaceae; genus Gossypium; species Gossypium hirsutum. The sequence goes on along the minus strand of NC_053427.1, from coordinate 66,899,556 downwards.
CCGTGTCTCTACCCATGTGGACAAAAATAGACTATTTACCAAGCCAATTTGCCACCCAAATTTGTGCACACCTACATCAACCCAATTGACACCAAAACATAGCATAACATGACATTTTAACCAACCAATTCAAGCGTAATTCATGCATAATCTATACCAAATTTCTCAATACACACAAGGCACAAAATATTCCATACCATTTGGACCAAAATCACATATACAATTCAATTAAATATACACTTCCAAATATGCATCATTTAGCCTTATTTCACAAGCAAACCAATATACACAAATCAATCATTTGATACTTATAATGCCTATTACCATTAAGCATCACACAACCATCATTCAACACATTTCACAAGACATAAACACATATATATACATGATTCAAACATACCAAAATAACCAATAATGACCCATCACTCATGGTTATATATACAATCCAAAACATATATATTTACAAGCCAATTCAAATGGCTAAATTCATTACCAACACATAACCAAAATGACCAAAGTCCCTATACATGCCATATACTTAAAACATAAGCTCAAAAGTTACAAATTGATAGTTGGATAGTGTGACAATGTCTTTGACGATCCTCGAGTCTGAGCTAACTTTGAATTCACTATAAAACATGGGAAAAATAAACAAAGTAAGCTTTATAGTCTAGTAAGCTCGTATAAAAATAATAAGCAAGTCTCACCATTCATTTACATTTCAAAATAAATGACATAAATTGCATCAAAGCATTAATCACAAAGTTAACATGAACTTTAATCACATAATTGATCACAGGCTCACAACTTCCTTTAACTCATTGTTCGAATAGTTTTCGGTACAATCACAAATGATAAAATTTCTAAACGAAATTTTCACACAATCATTCAATCATGCTGTAAACATTAAAATAATAATAAAATAATTATTTCAACTTCAGATTTGTGGTCTCGAAACCACTGTTCCAATTTGACTAAAAACGGGCTGTTACACGATTTAAGTACAGAAGGTGTATGTATGATTGACTTATGATATGTTATGATAGTGAATGCAATTATGTTTTAAATGTTTCGTTTGTACGGTAATGCTCTGAAACACTAATCTGGTGACAAATACGAGTTAGGGGTGTTACATAAAATGATATATATATACATTTTCTATCTTATATGAGCTTATGAAAGCTCTAATGCTAAGCCAAGATCAAATTAGGACTAAACTATAATATTTTTAGAACTTCAAGTTGAATTTGCGACCTCGGGGGTTCATCGTCATGTCATAACGCAACATACTGACTAGGGGCTCCTTTGGATGCCTAGTTGCTTCCAATGAAGCACGTTTACTCTTGATTTTGGTGTAATCGCACCACATATACCAGTTTCGATGGCAAAAAATTTGGCCAGCAAAAGATCTTCTAACGCACCGGTGAGGAAGTTTTGGACTGGAGTGTCAAACACTAGTAAATAAGAAGCGACTACAGTGGGTAATATTTTTACCACTTTATCCTTTATATGGGTGTGAAAAGGCTTTTGGACATTCAAATAAGTAAATTAAAAATATTATTATATTGTAATTAATTAAATTTTATTCTTTTATATGTTGTAGTAAATCTATAAATTTATCATAAAATATATAAAATATATGTTTATTGTCGTAATTATTTTAGTATATTTTAATATTTACTATAAATATATTTTCAAATAAATATATAAATAAAAGTTATAATAATTTATTATTTTTATTGTATAACAATTGAGTTATATATAATAATTTAATAACTTTAAAGAAATTTTATTATTATAAAAATTTATATGAATTAACCCGCTTTCGTTGCAAAATACAATACAACAACGTAGCTCAAAAAATATTAACAGTGTTAGTGTTAAGCAGTGGTGAGATGCAAGTACAAATGAATTGCATCCACATCATAGCAACGGGATAGCTTACTTAAAAGATAAGGGTAATTATACCCTTCCCTTTTCCATTCCCCTCTCTCTTTAGTTAAAAATGGTAAAATAATGTCCATATCCACGTTTTTAAGTTTAACAAGATCCATATCGGACAAATTGTCATTTTCATAATAGGGAATGGCAAAATATTCACTAATAGCTTCAAGGGATATATCAACATTTTTATGTTGAATGTACACCTTATTTTTTTCAGAAAATTCAAGTTGGAGTAAAACTCCAAAACTACCGAAATTACAATAGGTGTAGTTGGCACCATGGTGATATTCATCCATCGATGAAAGTGAACTACATCCCAAACTTCATCACAATCCGAGGCCAAATGATCGAAGCCTTTTTCAAGGATAAATTCCCGTCCTTGAATACTTGAGAAAAAGGCTTTAACCTCTTTCGATTGAAATTTGTTAGAAACGTATGTTGGTTCATGAGGTGGTTTAGTCTGGGACTTCGTTCGTTTTATCGATCTTGGGGTCACGTTTATCGCCTTCTAAGCTAAGAAAATGGTTCACTTGGTACTACTAATGTAACGCCCCCACGCCCGAGACCATCACCGGAGTCAAGCTTGAGGGGTTACCGAACATAATTTATCAAATTAAGAACTTCAAATCATTCGTTTCTACATTCACAGCTTTCAAGCTACTCGCGTCACAGTTACAAGAAAAATCATATCTCGAGTTACGAAACTCGAAATAAAGATCCATAAATTTTACCAAAATCTAGACTCATATATCTAGTTACTAATTTTTTTTCTAGAATTTTTGGTTGGGCCAATTAGTACAGCTTATTAGTTAAAGTCTCCCCTGTTTCAGGGTTCGACCGCTCTGACATCTGTGTATTACGAATCAGATATCTCTCTATACAGAATTTCAATGACTACAAGGTTTCTTTATCTTAAACCTAGACTCAATAAGGAATCTGTACATATAAAGAAAAACTTATAATTATGTTTTTAAAATTTATTATGAATTTTTAAAGTCAGAACAGGGGATCCAGAAATCACTCTGGCCCTGTTTCACAAATGTTTAAATATCTCATAAAATATAATTTATATGCCTGTTTTGTTCAATCCACATGAAAATAGACTCATTAGGCTTCAATTTAATAGCTTACTCATCATTCAGTTCCACTTATACTATTTTTAGTGATTTTTCAAATTCATGTCATTGCTGCAGCAATATTCTATTTTAAGGCAAGTTTCATCTTTCCATGAATTTTTATGAACTAGATAACCTATTAAACTTCCATGATATGAAACATGATCTAAATTAGTCATCACCATGACTTATCAATATCAAACATTTTCTCAACCAAACATGGCCATATCATAAAATTATTTACACAAAATAGGTATATTGCTATACATGCTATACTTAAGTTTTACAAGCCATTTACCCAGATGAAAGTCCTTTGGATAGTATCGAACCTTCGACCCGTCCCGATTCTCGAGCTGGCTTGTTCAAAACTACAATAAATAAAGAGGAGGGAGTAAGCATAAATGCTTAGTAAGTTCATATGTAAATAACGAGTAACATAACAATACAATCATACCAAACAACCTTAACATGGTATCACCAAAACATTTATCACATTTCTAAATATCATTCATCATCTTACGATCTTCTCGTTGTTGTATCTTTTTCCAACCCGAGGGTTAAGAACATACCTGCCCAAAGTGTCCATTTCACAACACTTACCCAAAACGCCACTTATATCTTAAGTGCTCTTCCATTAAACTAGAAATTTCACCCGTCAAACACATCGGAATATAACTCGGATACATGGATAATTTGCACATAAGTGCCACATATGTATTCAAGAAATCATGTAACCCGCCCCTAAGTGAAATCGGACTCAACTCAACGAGCTCGGGCGTTCGCATCCATAAATGAACTCGGACTCAACTTAACCAGTTCGGATGCCTAGTTACATCTCACGAACTCGGACTCAACTCAACGAGTTCGGACATTTGCATCCATAAGTGAACTCGGACTCAACTCAACGAGTTTGGATGCTCAACCATCCTAGTGACATGTCACTTGTATCCTAATCTATTCCTAAGGTTCAAACGGACTTTTTCCCTCGATCCCACATTTGCCGTCTTCCATGGAATATCGGAACCGATACTCGGTAGCAATTCATATTTATCAAGTAGTAAACATAATTTGCATATTACTCAACATTAACCATAAAGCATAATATTTCACGATTAAAAATCAGCATATCATATAATTAACATCAATAACTTAAAAATAACAATTATGCTACATTATTTACACATGAACTTACCTTGGTACCAAAATATAAAGATTTTGCAATTTAGTCCACAATCTTTTCTTTTCCTCGACCGTGACTTGAATCTCGTTTCTCTTGATCTATAATACCAAATTAATCTTATTTAATACATACATTCATCAAAATAGCATTTAATACGAACTTTGGAAAATTACACTTTTGCCCCTAAACTTTTGCATAATTACACTTTTGCCCCTAGGCTCGGGAATTAAACTTTATTCATTATTCTTATGTTTTATAACATGCTGATCACTTTTCCCTTCTATGGCAACATCAAATTCTCACTCTAACATATACTTGTGACTATTAGGTATTTTTGCCGATTAAGCCATTTTACTTGTTTTCACTCAAAACCGAGTAGCACAAGTTGTCTAACATAGTTTAAAACCCCATATTCTATCATAAAACATCAAAATACACAAATTTCACCTATGGGTATTTTTCCAAATATAAACCCTAGGTTGAATTAAAAACGGGGCTTGGAATCGTTTACTATGGAGCTTGAAAGTTGAAGAAACCTAGCTATGGAGAGAGGGAGAATTCGGCAGCAACTAAGGAGGATGATGACCAATTTTGTGTTATTTTTCCCATTTTATTTCATTTAATATCCAAATGACCAAAATGCCCCTCCTTACTAAACTTTCAAAAATTCCTTCCATGTCCTAATTTTGTCCATGAACTTAAAATTGGTCAAATTGCTATTTAAGACCTCCTAATTAATATTTCAATGCAATTTCATACTAAAAACTTCTAGAATGCAAATTTTGCAACTTATTCGATTTAGTCCCTACTTTCAATTTAAGCACTTTAGGCATAGAATTTCATCACGAAATTTTCACACAATCATGCAATCATATCATATTCATCAAAATAATTATAAAATAATTATTTCTATCTCAAATTTGTGGTCACGAAACCATTATTCCGATTAAGCCCTAATTCAAGATATTACAACTTTCCCCTTTTAAGGATTTTCGTCCTCGAAAATCTTACTGCTAAACAGGTGTGGGTATTGGTTTTTCATAGTTTCTTCAGGTTCCCATGTAGTCTCTTCTACCCCATGCTTTTGCCAGAACACTTTCACAAGTGCAACACTTTTATTTCTTAGTTGTTTGACTTCTCGAGCTAAAATCTTAATCGGTTCTTCTTCATAAGTCATATCGGATCGTAGTTCAATTTCTGTCGGTGAAATTATATGTGAAGGATCCGAACGATACCGATGTAACATAGATACGTGAAACGCATCATGGATCTTCTCTAATTTAGGTGGTAACGCTAGCCGATATGCTACCGGTCCAACTTTTTCTATTATTTCATATGGTCCAATAAAACGCGGACTTAACTTGCCCTTTCGTCCAAATCTAAGGACTTTCTTCCATGGAGACACTTTCAAAAATACCTTATCACCAACTTGAAACTCCATTTTTTTTCGTTTCAAATCCGCATCAGATTTCTGTCTATCTGAAGTAGCTTTCAAACAATCTATCCGTCAACTCTTGCAACTGAGCTTTCAATTCTTTTAACTCGGTTGGTGCCATACGATACGGAGCTATCGAAATTGGCGTAGTTCCAGGTACAAGCTCAATACCAAACTCTACCTCCCGAATAGGTGGTAAACCTAGTAATTCTTCAGGAAAAACATCTGGGTATTCACAAACCACCGGCACAGATTCAGGTTTCTTTTCTAATTCTTTGTCATCAAGTACATACGCAAGGTATGCTTCGCACCCTTTTCTTACATATTTCTGGGCCAACATTGCTGATATTACAGCTGGCAACCCTTTGAAGTCCGTAGACTCAACTCGGATTATCTCGTTATTTGCGCACCTTAAATCAATAGTCTTGCTTTTGCAATTCACAACCGCATCATGCACGGTCAACCAATCCAAACCAAGAATAACATCAAATTCATCAAACGGCAAAAGCATCAAGTCCGCCGGAAAATAGGAATCTCGAATTACTAGGGGGCATTTCTTACACACTTTGTCGACAAGCACGTAACGACCCAAGGGATTTGACACCCGAATTACGAACTCAGTAGACTCAATAGGTAAAGTCTTACTGGATGCTAAGGTTTCGCATATATAAGAATGAGTAGAACCAGGGTCAATCAAAGCAATCACATTAGTATCAAAGAGAGTAAAAGTACCGGTAATAACATCTGGGGAGGAAGCATCCTCGCGTGCGCGTATAGCATAAGCCCTAGCAGGAGCACGAGCCTCAGATCTGGTCGCAGCATCTCTAGATCCTCTCTGACCACCACTAGCATTTCCCGTGTTTCTAGATGGTCTACCTCGAGCAGTGGTAGCACTCGGTTTCCCACTCTGATTTACATTCTATTCAGACAATCTCGGGCAATCTTTGATAAAGTGGTCAACTGACCCGCACTTGTAGCAGGAGCGGTCATGGAATCTACAACTTCCAGAATGCCATTTGCCACAATACTGGCACTCCGTTCTATCTCGACGATCATTTCCCACACTGGCGACCGAAGTGACTCGTGCACTCGAAAGGGGTCGATCGCGATCTCGTCTAGAAAAGCCCGAAGTGTCTCTAGACCGGCCTAAGCCATCTCTAAATTTCTTCGATGACTGTGAGAAGGGCTTCCCCGAAGACCTCTTACGAAACTCCCTTGCTCCCGCCTCAGCTTTTCTTTTCTCCATACTGAGCTCCTCGGCTTTGCAAGCTCGCTCGACAAGTGCCACAAATTCTCGGATTTCCAAAATGCCAACATACAACTTTATATCATCATTCAATCCATCCTCGAAACGTTTACACATTACGGCTTCTGAGGAAATGCATTCTCATGCGTACCGGCTAAGCCTTACAAACTTTCGTTCATAGTCGGTAACCGACATGGAACCTTGTTTAAGTTCAAGAAATTCCTTCCGTTTTTGGTCAATGAATCTCTGACTGATATACTTCTTTCGAAACTCGGTTTGGAAGAATTCCCAAGTTACTTGCTCTCTAGGCACAACAGAAGTCAATGTATTCCACCAATAGTAGGCAGAATCACGTAGCAAGGAGATAGTACACTTTAGGCACTCATCGGGTGTGCAAGATAGCTCGTCGAGTACCTGGATAGTGTTGTCCAACCAAAATTCAGCTTGCTCGGCATCATCGCTGTCCGTAGCTTTAAATTCAGTAGCCCCGTGTTTTCAGATTCTGTCAACTGGGGGCTTATTTGACCTTATTTGGTCCGTTACCGGAGGTATTGTAGGTGCGGGGGTGGTATTTGTCGGGAATGGAGGTTGTGGAATAGCCGTATTAGTTCGAATGTATTGGTTGAACCAATCATTCATCACGCTATAGAAAGCTTGTCTAGCCTCATCATTCGGATTACTAGCAATAGGATGAGAGTCCGCCGGAGCTGTCCCTTGTGCGGGAGCAGACGCTACACTCTCAAGATCATCTGCTACCGCTCGGTCGGGATCGGGATCCATTACTATAATAAACACATTTCAATTGTCAGAAATCACCACACTATCAAATAATCACATAAAATAGCATGTATAGCTAGACCCAACGCATTACGGTAGTCCTAGAATCGACTAAACCGTAGCTTTGATACCAATAAAATTGTAACACCCCGTACCCGAGACCGTTGCCGGAGTCGGACACGAGGGTTCACAGACTACATTCACTTACTTGCACAGTTCATTTTAAAATTTTCCAGGCAGTTGGCTAACTGTGTCACTGTCACCTTAAAAATCATATCTTGAGTTCTAAAACTCAAAAATCAGTTTCGAAATTTTTCCCTGAAACTAAACTCATATGTCCATCTACATATTTTTTTCTAGAATTTTTGGTTGGGTCAATTAGTACAGTTTATTAGATAAAGTATCCCCTGTTACAGGGTACAACTACACTGACCTTCATGCATTACGATTTAGATATCTCCCTGTACAGGGCTTCAATACTGATGCCGTTTGTTTCTATAGAAACTAGACTCAAAGTAGAATCTATACATATATGGCATGACTTCTAAATGTCTCTGGTTAATTTATAATGAATTTCCAAAATCAGATCAGGGGACCCAGAAACCGTTCTGGCCCTATCTCACGAAAACTTTAACATCTCATAATATACTGTTCATATAAATGTTTCGTTAATTTCCTATGAAAATAGATTCATAAAGGTTCGATTACATAATTTATTCACTATTTAATTCCATTCCTACTATTTTTAGTGATTTTTCACATCCACATCACTGCTGCTGCCAGCATCTATTTTTAAGGTAAACTTTACCTATTTCATGATCCTCCATGGATCAACTAGAGTTTGTCATACATATTCCAAAAAATGATCATGAATAACCATTCCCATGGCTAACCGTTACCAACATTTCCATACCTCTCGACGGACAACATACAAAACGATTATAATGCTATGATCAAAGTATATTTAAGCCATTTTCGCATGGCTATCCAAATTTACACAAAACCGAAGGGTACATGACCAACAACAAAAGGGTAGTCCTATACATGCCATTTCAAAGTTCAACCAAAAGTATACCAAAAGGAGTTTTGATAGTGTGGGCGACTTCGACTTCAAAATCCGGAGTCCGATAGCTGAAGAACCAAAATCTGTAAAACAGAGAATCAAAGAAACGGAGTAAGCATTAAATGCTTAGTAAGTTTTGAGCAAAGAATTTAGACACAACCAAAGTATAGCATTCATGTAGCTAAACAGATAATTTCATATGCACAAATTTTCAATATCATACTTACTTCACATTACCAACCCTTATATTCATACACAAAGATCAACTTAGCCAAAGGCCGGTAGCTCATTTATCAACCGAGCGAATACTTATTTGTAAGGGCTCAACTAATTCAAAGCACATACGAAACATACCTCAATGTTGGGATGTTACAAGCGTATTAACTAAAATTTTTACAGCAAGATCGTTCATTCCCGAATCACGTACCTTCGGAATTTAACCGGATATAGCTACTCGTTCAATGCCTTCGGGACATAGCCCGGTTATAGCAACTCGCACAAATGCCTTCGGGACTTAACCCGGATTTAGTAACTCGCACCAATGCCTTCGGGCTTAGCCCAGAATTAGTATCTCGCACAAATGCCTTCGGATCTTAGTCCGGATATGGTCACTTATTACAAAGCCTTCGGGACTTAGCCCGGACATCATTCGAATAACCATGCACATTTAACAATAAATCATGACACATTCGTATTTCATTTTCATTAGCAAAACTCAAACACAAGACACTTATCACTCTTGCAATTTCGGCTCAATAGCCACACACAAAGAGCATGATTTTGATTTGCTTAAAACATGATCTAATCAAATAATAATTTAAGCTCTATTACTCAAGAACTTACCTCGGATGTGGTTGAACGTTTTCAGCGGCTATTCGATAACTTTTTCCTTTCCCTTATCCAACTTTGGTCCTCTAAGCTCCTGAGCTAATTCAAACAAATTTAACTTATTAAAGTCTCATTATGCTAGCTTATGGCCGAATATGACAAGGAGTTTGATTGGTCATATGGCCACCTTCTAGCTCAACTACACAATGGTCATATGCATTTTTAATCACATCAAGCAATTTAATACAATTCATTCGAACATCAAAAGAAAACCTCAAGGTACTTAGCCCATATATACTTTAGGCATTAGAGTCACATATATATATGGAATCATAAATCAAACTCAACATTTTAGCTAAATTCCCCCTTGGCCGAATTTTCTAAGCCAAGACAAAAGCATCAATATGCTTGCCTCTAACCGAATACATGCAACACCAATCTTCTTCCTATGGCTGAATATGCATGTCTATGTTGAGGCCGATTATATACTTAATACCACACATAAATGGCATACATTTTACTAACTAATGCAATACATATTATAACTCAATACGCATCCATCATTTAATCCATAACCGAAGCACCATCATGTGTAAGTATATACCTTGAGATAATATATAGGTCATACCAATACATCATGTGCAATCATATATATATGTGCAAGAGCCGAATCACAAATTTGATTATAACCAAATTTAAACATATATCCAAAACATAAATCTTACCTACCATGCAATAAGCATAAATCACACTTATGGATATACCATGGCCGATACTTCCAACAACACCAGATAAAAATATACTTCATGGATCTAAGGTAGAACCAAGAAAGAAACTCATAATCATCAAGATGTATAAGCAACTACCATTGTTCATCTAGATTTAGCATGAAACACAACCATCACCCTTATTAATCTCCATAGCCGAAAACCTTACTTATTCCAAAATCACAATTTCAACATGGGTTACCAACAATAACTTGATATCTCACTCAAAATCAACTAGGATTTCAAGAACTAGTATCAACTTCCTTACCTTAATATCGACCTAAGATGACCGATTGCTTCACTCCTTCCTTCCTCCTCTCAATCCGGCCAAGAAGAACCAAAGAACACAACTTGTTTCCTTTCTTCCTTAAAACATTCGGCCAAGAGAAAATGAAAAAAGATGGACACTTTTTTTTGTTTTCTTTCTTACATTCACGGCAATGGGGAGAGGGGAGAAACAACCACATACATTCTTTCTTTTTTCCATTTCTTTATTACCCATACTCCTTATTTTATTGTTCCTAACATACATCACTAACATAACATGTTTGTGACATGTTTCCACTCATAGCATGGCCGGCCACTATGCCTTAATTTGGGTAAATTGACATGCAAACCCATCATTTTCACAATATGCATTTATAGGCCACTTTGCATTTGCCTAGCACATTTCTAAATTTTCTCACATAAGTCCTATTTGATAAAATTCACTTACAATTAACAAAATTCAAACATGAAATTTTCACACATGCACATGTACATATAATGAGCATCAATTATGACGGTTAATTATTTTTATGACTCGGTTTAGTGGTCCCGAAACCACTTCCCGACTAGATCACATTAGGGCTGTCACACCATCCAGCATAAATATCAGTATTTTTTGAATGTTTTGGCCAAGGTTATAATAACTCGTTTAGGTTGAATTGTAATGTCATTGTGATGAATGTTAGTTGGTGAATTGTCTTGTATAAGTTATGGATGTTATCTTGTTTTGGTATCATTTGATACTTTGTCAAATTGTGTCATTGTGGCTATCTTATGTTGCATGCTTTGAATGACTCAAATGGTATGTTTTGAGATGGTATGGTAATGGTCAAGTTGTGGCATGTTTGGTAAGTTTTGAATTATTAATTGGTGTTTGAAGTGTGGTAAAATATGCATGTTTAGGTAAGTGTTGTTGTGTGTATTGGAGGTGCCTTTGAATGACATATTGGTTAGTTGAATTAGGGTCTTGAAATGTAATATATATATATGTATGTTTATGTATGGTTTGATGCCTTGTAAGTGTGCACATATGGTTCAAATGATTATGCATGAAATAGTGTTGGGAATGGCTTGTTTCAGGTGAATTTTAGGTCCACACGACCTAAGACACAAGCGTGTGACTCAGCCGTGTGTGACACACAGCCTGGTGACATGGTCGTGTGTCTCCTGAAGGTTTATTTGCATGCAAATCAGTGTGTTACACAGCCTAGCACACGGGCATATGACACGGTAGTGTGACCCTACTCAAAGACTTACACGGGTGAGGACACGGGCTTGGACACAACCGTGTGTTCCAAGTGCAAAGGCTACACAGCCTAAGATACAGGCGTGTGTCTCAGCCGTGTGAGGCACACGGCTTGGCCGCACTGCTGTGTGACCCCTGTATTAAAAATTTTGTGAACTTTTCTTAAACTTTCCAAATGTTTTCAATTCAGTCTCAAATTGTTTCTAAAGTATTTCTAGGGCCTCAAGGGCTTGATTTGAACACCCCTAACCCGTATTCAATGCTGGGATAGGGTTACGGAGCATTACTGGACTTCTACCACATTTTACACATACAATTAATCAAAGCATATACATTCCATGTACAACCAAACATTTTGTCCTTAATACGAGCCTACGAGGCTCTAAACATGTATTGGGAGTGGTTCAGGACTAAATCGATAACTTTGGAAACTTTTTGAACACTTAGAAATTTTCTCAAAAATAGAGGACACACGCCCATGTGGCCTAGCCATGTGTCTCACAAGGCGAATAGACATGCCCGTGTCGCAGGCCTTGAGGACATCCGAAATGGGAGCACATGTCTGTGTCTCGGCCTGTGTCTGACCCCATGTAACTCTCTGAATTGGGTCACACGGCCAACACACACACCCATGTGCCTAGCCCGTGTGCCCTAAAAATGGCCATACACACCTATGTGCCAGGCCATGTGCTAGGTCGTGCCAAACCTGTAGGGTATACTAACTTATGCCACACGGCCAAGTCACACGCCCATGTGTGAGGCCGTGTGGAGCATACTGACTTGATTTTAATTTCAACACCAGAGGACACATGGCCATGTACATGACTGTGTCGACTAAGACACACGACCGTGTCTCTACCCATGTGGACAAAAATAGACTATTTACCAAGCCAATTTACCACCCAAATTTGTGCACACCTACATCAACCCAATTGACACCAAAACATAGCATAACATGACATTTTAACCAACCAATTCAAGCGTAATTCATGCATAATCTATACCAAATTTCTCAATACACACAAGGCACAAAATATTCCATACCATTTGGACCAAAATCACATATACAATTCAATTAAATATACACTTCCAAATATGCATCATTTAGCCTTATTTCACAAGCAAACCAATATACACAAATCAATCATTTGATACTTATAATGCCTATTACCATTAAGCATCACACAACCATCATTCAACACATTTCACAAGACATAAACACATATATATACATGATTCAAACATACCAAAATAACCAATAATGACCCATCACTCATGGTTATATATACAATCCAAAACATATATATTTACAAGCCAATTCAAATGGCTAAATTCATTACCAACACATAACCAAAATGACCAAAGTCCCTATACATGCCATATACTTAAAACATAAGCTCAAAAGTTACAAATTGATAGTTGGATAGTGTGACAATGTCTTTGACGATCCTCGAGTCTGAGCTAACTTTGAATTCACTATAAAACATGGGAAAAATAAACAAAGTAAGCTTTATAGTCTAGTAAGCTCGTATAAAAATAATAAGCAAGTCTCACCATTCATTTACATTTCAAAATAAATGACATAAATTGCATCAAAGCATTAATCACAAAGTTAACATGAACTTTAATCACATAATTGATCACAGGCTCACAACTTCCTTTAACTCATTGTTCGAATAGTTTTCGGTACAATCACAAATGATAAAATTTCTAAACGAAATTTTCACACAATCATTCAATCATGCTGTAAACATTAAAATAATAATAAATAATTATTTCAACTTCAGATTTGTGGTCTCGAAACCACTATTCCAATTTGACTAAAAACGGGCTGTTACACGATTTAAGTACAGAAGGTGTATGTATGATTGACTTATGATATGTTATGATAGTGAATGCAATTATGTTTTAAATGTTTCGTTTGTACGGTAATGCTATGAAACACTAATCTGGTGACAAATACGAGTTAGGGGTGTTACATAAAATGATATATATATACATTTTCTATCTTATATGAGCTTATGAAAGCTCTAATGCTAAGCCAAGATCAAATTAGGACTAAACTATAATATTTTTAGAACTTCAAGTTGAATTTGCGACCTCGGGGGTTCATCGTCATGTCATAACGCAACATACTGACTAGGGGCTCCTTTGGATGCCTAGTTGCTTCCAATGAAGCACGTTTACTCTTGATTTTGGTGTAATCGCACCACATATACCAGTTTCGATGGCAAAAAATTTGGCCAGCAAAAGATCTTCTAACGCACCGGTGAGGAAGTTTTGGACTGGAGTGTCAAACACTAGTAAATAAGAAGCGACTACAGTGGGTAATATTTTTACCACTTTATCCTTTATATGGGTGTGAAAAGGCTTTTGGACATTCAAATAAGTAAATTAAAAATATTATTATATTGTAATTAATTAAATTTTATTCTTTTATATGTTGTAGTAAATCTATAAATTTATCATAAAATATATAAAATATATGTTTATTGTCGTAATTATTTTAGTATATTTTAATATTTACTATAAATATATTTTCAAATAAATATATAAATAAAAGTTATAATAATTTATTATTTTTATTGTATAACAATTGAGTTATATATAATAATTTAATAACTTTAAAGAAATTTTGTTATTATAAAAATTTATATGAATTAACCCGCTTTCGTTGCAAAATACAATACAACAACGTAGCTCAAAAAATATTAACAGTGTTAGTGTTAAGCAGTGGTGAGATGCAAGTACAAATGAATTGCATCCACATCATAGCAACGGGATAGCTTACTTAAAAGATAAGGGTAATTATACCCTTCCCTTTTCCATTCCCCTCTCTCTTTAGTTAAAAATGGTAAAATAATGTCCATATCCACGTTTTTAAGTTTAACAAGATCCATATCGGACAAATTGTCATTTTCATAATAGGGAATGGCAAAATATTCACTAATAGCTTCAAGGGATATATCAACATTTTTATGTTGAATGTACACCTTATTTTTTTTAGAAAATTCAAGTTGGAGTAAAACTCCAAAACTACCGAAATTACAATAGGTGTAGTTGGCACCATGGTGATATTCATCCATCGATGAAAGTGAACTACATCCCAAACTTCATCACAATCCGAGGCCAAATGATCGAAGCCTTTTTCAAGGATAAATTCCCGTCCTTGAATACTTGAGAAAAAGGCTTTAACCTCTTTCGATTGAAATTTGTTAGAAACGTATGTTGGTTCATGAGGTGGTTTAGTCTGGGACTTCGTTCGTTTTATCGATCTTGGGGTCACGTTTATCGCCTTCTAAGCTAAGAAAATGGTTCACTTGGTACTACTAATGTAACGCCCCCACGCCCGAGACCATCACCGGAGTCAAGCTTGAGGGGTTACCGAACATAATTTATCAAATTAAGAACTTCAAATCATTCGTTTCTACATTCACAGCTTTCTAGCTACTCGCGTCACAGTTACAAGAAAAATCATATCTCGAGTTACGAAACTCGAAATAAAGATCCATAAATTTTACCAAAATCTAGACTCATATATCTAGTTACTAATTTTTTTTTCTAGAATTTTTGGTTGGGCCAATTAGTACAGCTTATTAGTTAATGTCTCCCCTGTTTCAGGGTTCGACCGCTCTGACATCTGTGTATTACGAATCAGATATCTCTCTATACAGAATTTCAATGACTACAAGGTTTCTTTATCTTAAACCTAGACTCAATAAGGAATCTGTACATATAAAGAAAACTTATAATTATGTTTTTAAAATTTATTATGAATTTTTAAAGTCAGAACAGGGGATCTAGAAATCACTCTGGCCCTGTTTCACAAATGTTTAAATATCTCATAAAATATAATTTATATGCCTGTTTTGTTCAATCCACATGAAAATAGACTCATTAAGCTTCAATTTAATAGCTTACTCATCATTCAGTTCCACTTATACTATTTTTAGTGATTTTTCAAATTCATGTCATTGCTGCAGCAATATTCTATTTTAAGGCAAGTTTCATCTTTCCATGAATTTTTATGAACTAGATAACCTATTAAACTTCCATGATATGAAACATGATCTAAATTAGTCATCACCATGACTTATCAATATCAAACATTTTCTCAATCAAACATGGCCATATCATAAAATTATTTACACAAAATAGGTATATTGCTATACATGCTATACTTAAGTTTTACAAGCCATTTACCCAGATGAAAGTCCTTTGGATAGTATCGAACCTTCGACCCGTCCCGATTCTCGAGCTGGCTTGTTCAAAACTACAGTAAATAAAGAGGAGGGAGTAAGCATAAATGCTTAGTAAGTTCATATGTAAATAACGAGTAACATAACAATACAATCATACCAAACAACCTTAACATGGTATCACCAAAACATTTATCACATTTCTAAATATCATTCATCATCTTACGATCTTATCGTTGTTGTATCTTTTTCCAACCCGAGGGTTAAGAACATACCTGCCCAAAGTGTCCATTTCACAACACTTACCCAAAACGCCACTTATATCTTAAGTGCTCTTCCATTAAACTAGAAATTTCACCCGTCAAACACATCGGAATATAACTCGGATACATGGATAATTTGCACATAAGTGCCACATATGTATTCAAGAAATCATGTAACCCGCCCCTAAGTGAAATCGGACTCAACTCAACGAGCTCGGGCGTTCGCATCCATAAATGAACTCGGACTCAACTTAACCAGTTCGGATGCCTAGTTACATCTCACGAACTCGGACTCAACTCAACGAGTTCGGACATTTGCATCCATAAGTGAACTCGGACTCAACTCAACGAGTTTGGATGCTCAACCATCCTAGTGACATGTCACTTGTATCCTAATCTATTCCTAAGGTTCAAACGGGCTTTTTCCCTCGATCCCACATTTGCCGTCTTCCATGGAATATCGGAACCGATACTCGGTAGCAATTCATATTTATCAAGTAGTAAACATAATTTGCATATTACTCAACATTAACCATAAAGCATAATATTTCACGATTAAAAATCAGCATATCATATAATTAACATCAATAACTTAAAAATAACAATTATGCTACATTATTTACACATGAACTTACCTTGGTACCAAAATATAAAGATTTTGCAATTTAGTCCACAATCTTTTCTTTTCCTCGACCGTGACTTGAATCTCGTTTCTCTTGATCTACAATACCAAATTAATCTTATTTAATACATACATTCATCAAAATAGCATTTAATACGAACTTTGGAAAATTACACTTTTGCCCCTAAACTTTTGCATAATTACACTTTTGCCCCTAGGCTCGGGAATTAAACTTTATTCATTATTCTTATGTTTTATAACATGCTGATCACTTTTCCCTTCTATGGCAACATCAAATTCTCACTCTAACATATACTTGTGACTATTAGGTATTTTGCCGATTAAGCCCTTTTACTTGTTTTCACTCAAAACCGAGTAGCACAAGTTGTCTAACATAATTTAAAACCCCATATTCTATCATAAAACATCAAAATACACAAATTTCACCTATGGGTATTTTTCCAAATATAAACCCTAGGTTGAATTAAAAACGGGGCTTGGAATCGCTTACTATGGAGCTTGAAATTTGAAGAAACCCTAGCTATGGAGAGAGGGAGAATTCGGCAGCAACTAAGGAGGATGATGACCAATTTTGTGTTATTTTTCCCATTTTATTTCATTTAATATCCAAATGACCAAAATGCCCCTCCTTACTAAACTTTCAAAAATTCCTTCCATGTCCTAATTTTGTCCATGAACTTAAAATTGGTCAAATTGCTATTTAAGACCTCCTAATTAATATTTCAATGCAATTTCATACTAAAAACTTCTAGAATGCAAATTTTGCAACTTATTCGATTTAGTCCCTACTTTCAATTTAAGCACTTTAGGCATAGAATTTCATCACGAAATTTTCACACAATCATGCAATCATATCATATTCATCAAAATAATTATAAAATAATTATTTCTATCTCAAATTTGTGGTCACGAAACCACTATTCCGATTAAGCCCTAATTCAAGATATTACAACTTTCCCCCTTTTAAGGATTTTCGTCCTCGAAAATCTTACTGCTAAACAGGTGTGGGTATTGGTTTTTCATAGTTTCTTCAGGTTCCCATGTAGTCTCTTCTACCCCATGCTTTTGCCAGAACACTTTCACAAGTGCAACACTTTTATTTCTTAGTTGTTTGACTTCTCGAGCTACAATCTTAATCGGTTCTTCTTCATAAGTCATATCGGATCGTAGTTCAATTTCTGTCGGTGAAATTATATGTGAAGGATCCGAACGATACCGATGTAACATAGATACGTGAAACGCATCATGGATCTTCTCTAATTTAGGTGGTAACGCTAGCCGATATGCTACCGGTCCAACTTTTTCTATTATTTCATATGGTCCAATAAAACGCGGACTTAACTTGCCCTTTCGTCCAAATCTAAGGACTTTCTTCCATGGAGACACTTTCAAAAATACCTTATCACCAACTTGAAACTCCATTTTTTTTCGTTTCAAATCCGCATCAAATTTCTGTCTATCTGAAGTAGCTTTCAAACAATCTCGAATCACTTTCACCTTAGATTTCGGTTTCTTTTATTAAATCAAATACATAAATCTGATTTTCCTTGAGTTCAGTCCAATACAATGGCGTCCGACATTTACGACCATATAATGCTTCATAAGGTGCCATCTTCAAACTTGTCTGATAACTATTATTATAAGAAAATTCTACCAACGGTAAATACTTTTCCCAACTACCTTGAAATTCCAATACACAACATTTGAGCATGTCTTCAAGAATCTGAATTACTCTCTCTGATTGTCCATCAGTTTGTGGATGAAAGGCAGTGCTGAAATTTAACTTTGTACCTAATGCTTCTTGCAACTTTTGCCAAAACCGTGAGGTAAACCTCGGATCTCTATCCGAAATGATTGACAAAGGTATCCCATGAAGTCTAACAATCTCTCGGATATACAATTCAGCCAACTTATTAAGAGAATAATTTGTACGTACCGGAATAAAATGAGCCGATTTAGTCAGTCTGTCAACTATTGCCCAGATGGCATTTTTCTTCCCTAGAGTTAACGGCAACCCTGATATAAAATCTATAGTAATCCGATCCCATTTCTATTCAGGAACCATAATAGGCTGAAGTAATCCCGAAGGTACTTGGTGTTCAGCTTTCACTTGTTGACAAACTAAGCACTTTGATACAAACTCGGAAATATCTCTTTTCATTCCACTCCACCAGTACATTTTCTTTAAGTCATTATACATCTTCGTACTGCCCGGATGAACCACTAAACAACCATTATGTGCTTCATGCAAAATCTTTTGAATCAACTCATCATTTTTCGGTACACAAATCTGATTTTTAAACATCAAACAACCATCAGAACCGATTCTGAAATCTGATCCCGTATAGCTTCACACTATTTTCTTTTGGCTAGCAAATCTTGATCATTTTTCTGAGCTTCAAAAATCTCCTGTAAAAACATCAGTCTTGCTCTTAACTCTGCTAGAATCGAACCATCATCTGACATTTTCAACTGAGTGTTAATAACTCTCAAAGCAAACAACAACTTTCTACTTAAAGCATCGGCAACCACATTCGCTTTTCCCGGATGATAATCAATAACAAGCTCGTAATCTTTCAATAACTCTAACCATCTTCGCTGTCTCAAATTCAAGTCTTTTTGTGACATCAAGTATTTAAGACTTTTGTGATCGGTATATACTCGGCACTTTTCACCATACAAATAATGTTGCCAAATCTTCAAAGCAAACACCACTGCAGCCAATTCCAAATTGTGAGTAGGATAATTCCTCTCATGAGGTTTTAACTGCCTCGAAGCATAAGCCACCACTTTTCCTTCTTGCATGAGTACACACCCCAAACCATTTAGAGAAGCATCACTATACACCACAAATTCTTTACCTGATTCGGGTTGTATCAACACTGGTGCTTCAGTTAATAACTTTTTCAATTCTTCGAAACTCTGTTGACATTCTTCCGTCCATTCAAATTTAACATTCTTTCAGAGTATTCTAGTCATAGGAGCAGCAATTATAGAAAATCCATTTACAAACCGCCGATAATACCCAGCTAGCCCCAAGAAACTCCTAACTTCAGTTACATTTTTCGGTGGTTTCCAATCAACAATGGCTGAAATTTTACTAGGATCAACCCGTATACCATCACGTGAAACAGTATGACCCAAAAATCCAACTTCCCGGAGCCAAAATTCACTTTTACTAAACTTAGCATACAGCTGCTTATCTCTCAAAGTTTGCAAAACTATCCTCAAATGCTCAGCATGCTCTGTCTCATCTTTTGAATAAATTAAAATATCATCTATAAACACCACAACAAATCTGTCCAAGTATGGCTGAAATATGCGATTCACTAAATCCATAAACACAGCAGGAGCATTTGTCAACCCGAATGGCATAACTAAAAATTCATAATGACCGTACCTTGTTCTAAAAGCAGTTTTAGGCACATCTGACTCTTTACTCGCAGCTGATAATACCCAGATCTCAAGTCAATCTTTGACAACCATGTCACTCCTTTTAGCTGATCAAACAAATTATCAATTCTCAGCAATGGATACTTGTTTTTGATTGTCACCTTGTTTAACTGCCGATAATCAACACATAATCTCATAGAACCATCCTTCTTTTTCACAAATAACACGGAAGCACCTCAAGGTGAAAAACTCGGTCTCACAGAGCCTTTATCAGTCAACTCTTGCAACTGCGAATTTAATTCTTTCAACTCTATTGGTGCCATTCTATATGGAGCAATCGAGATCGGAGCTGTTCCTGGTATCAAATCTATACCAAATTCTACTTCCCTGACTGGAGGCAAACCCGACAATTCTTCTGGAAATACATCCGCAAATTCACACACAACCGGCACTGATTCAACTTTCTTTTCAACTTCTTTTGTATTAATTACATACGCCAAATAAGCTTCATAACCCTTTCTCAAATATCTCTGAGCCGACATCAAAGAAATCATACTAAATATTGCCTCTGATTTGTCTGGTTCAACCCGCAAGATTTCACCACTTTCACATTTTAATTCTATAACCTTTTCTTTGTAATTTACTATAGCATCATGCAATGTCAACCAATCCATACCCAAAATAACATCAAATTCATCAAACGGCAACAACATCAAGTCGACCGGAAAGTAATGACCCCGAATCATTAAAGGGCATTTCTTGCATACTTTATCAACTATCACACATTTGCCTAGTGGATTCAACACTCTAATCATAAATTATGTGTTCTCAACAGGTATATTCATACTAGACACCAGTTTCATGCATACATATGAATGAGTAGAACCGGGATCAATCAAAGCAATAACATTAATATCATAAAGAGAAAATGTACCGGTAATCACATCGGGTCAGGAAGCATCTTCACGTGCTTTAATAGCATAAGTTCTAGCCGGAGCTCTTCGTTCAGATCTAGCTGCTGCATATCTGGCTACATTCTTACTGCTTGTTTCACTTCCAGCTTTTCTCGGATACTTTCCCTTCGAGTCTGCACCACTAGCTTTTACATTCTGAAATTTTTCTTTCTCAGCTCTCTCTGGGCAGTCTCTAATAAAATGATTTGGAGAACCACATCGAAAACGTTCATTTGCTCTGCACGGACCAAAATGATTTGTACCACACCGCTGGCACTCGGGTTTAACAAATCTCAAGTTCCCTACACTGGCTGCAGCAGTATTCTGAGATTTAGGACCCACATTTCGCTTCTTAAAATTTCCATATGATTTCCCAGCTGAAACTTGGGAACGAGGATTCATATTTCTTGACTTTCCGGGTGGCTGTGAAGGTGCCTTACTCATTGGCCTTTTCTTCCAATTTCGTGTCTCAGCCTCTACCTTTCTCTTCTCTTTAAGTAGTTCTTCAGCCTTGCAAGCTCGATCAACCAATACTACCATTTCTTTCAGTTCAAGGATCCCGACAAACACCTTAATGTCTTCGTTGAGCCCGTCTTCAAATCGTCGGCACATCTTGGCTTCTGTAGGAAATTATTCCCTGGCATACTTACTGAATCGAACAAACTCTCTTTCATATTCTGAGACTGTCATATTACCTTGCTTCAGCTCAAGAAACTCTTTACATTTCTGATCAATAAATCTTTCACTAATATATTTCTTCCGAAACTCTTCTTAAAAGAATTCCCAGGTTACCCTCTCTTTCGGTACCACCGAAATCAAAGTCTTCCACCAATTATAGGCTGAATCTCTCAACAAAGATGTAGCACATTTCAAACATTCTTTAGGTGTGCAAGATAATTCATCAAATACCCGGATAGAATTTTCAAGCTAGAATTCTGCTTTCTCTGCACCATCATCAATATTTGCTCTAAATTCTTCAGCCCCTTGTTTACGAATCCTATCAACGGGGGTTCTGTGAAATTTTATCATATCCACTCCTTGAGGCATCGGAGGCATAGGTTGAGGAATTGGGGGAGGTGGGGGAGGTCGTACATTTGGGTTTGTACGAACGAACTCAGTGTGCCATGCACTCATCATTTGGAGAAAGGCTTCCTAATCCCTTTCTCCTCCTCCTTGACCAACAGTAGGAGGTGGGTTTTCAGTCGGCGCTGCCCCTTCAGCCGGAGCTGGCGCATTACTCTCTACTTCATCTGCCACAGCTGGATCGGGATCCATTTACTATATAAAAATCATTTAAAAAGGTCAAAAGTCGTCACACTATCACAATCCATACATATAGCATGTATAGCAAAATCTGTACATACAACATGTAGTCCGAGAACCGACTAAACCTGCTCTGATACCACCGAATGTAACGCCCCCACACCCAAGACCATCGCCGGAGTCGAGCTTGAGGGGTTACCGAACATAATTTATCAAATTAAGAACTTCAAATCATTTGTTTCTACATTCACAGCTTTCTAGCTACTTGCATCACAGTTACAAGAAAAATCATATCTCGAGTTAAGAGACTGAAAACCAAGATCCGTAAATTTTCCCTAAATCTAGACTCATATATCTATTTACTAATTTTTTTCTAGAATTTTTGGTTGGGCCAATTAGTACAGTTTATTAGTTAAAGTCTCCCCTATTTCAGGGTTCGACTACTCTGACATCTGTGTATTACGAATCAGATATCTCTCTATACAGAATTTAAATGACTACAAGGTTTGTTTCTATTAAAACTAGACTCAATAAGGAATCTGTACATATAAAGAAAAACTTCTAAATATGTTTTTAAAATTTATTATGAATTTTTAAAGTCAGAACAGGGGATCCAGAAATCACTCTGGCCCTGTTTCACAAAAGTTTAAATATCTCATAAAATATAATTTATATGCCTGTTTTGTTCAATCCACATGAAATAGACTCATTAAGATTCAATTTCATAACTTACTCATCATTTAGTTCCACTTATACTATTTTTAGTGATTTTTCAAATTCATGTCATTGCTGCAGCAATATTTTGTTTTAAGGCAAGTTTCATCTTTCCATGAATTTTTATGAACTAGATAACCTATTAAACTTCCATGATATCAAACATGATCTAAATTAGCCATCACCATGACTTATCAATATCAAAAATTTTCTCAACCAAACATGGCCATATCATAAAATTATTTACACAAAATAGGTATATTGCTATACATGCCATACTTAAGTTTTACAAGCCATTTACCCAGATGAAAGTCCTTTGGATAGTGTGATCGAACCTTCGACCCGTCCCGATTCCCGAGCTGGCTTGTTCAAAACTACAGTAAATAAAGAGGAGGGAGTAAGCATAAATGCTTAGTAAGTTCATATGTAAATAACGAGTAACATAACAATACAATCATACCAAACAACCTTAACATGGTATCACCAAAACATTTATCACATTTCTAAATATCATTCATCATCTTATGATCTTATCATTGTTGTATCTTTTTCCAACCCAAGGGTTAAGAACATACCTATCCAAGGTGTCCATTTCACAACACTTACCCAAAACATCACTTATATCTTAAGTGCTCTTCCATTAAACTAGAAATTTCACCCGTTGAACACATCGGAATATAACTCGGTTACATGGATAATTTACACATAAGTGCCACATATGTAATCAAGAAATCATGTAACCCGCCCCTAAGTGAACTCGGACTCAACTCAACGAGCTCGGGTGTTCGCATCCATAAATGAACTCGGAATCAACTCAACGAGTTCGGATGCCTAGTTACATCTCACGAACTCGGACTCAACTCAACGAGTTCGGACATTTGCATCCATAAGTGAACTCGGACTCAACTCAACGAGTTCGGATGCTCAACCATCCTAGTGACATGTCACTTGTATCCTAATCTATTCCTAGGGTTCAAACGGGCTTTTTCCCTCGATCCCACATTTGTCGTCTTCCATGGAATATCAGAACCGATACTCGGTAGCAATTCATATTTATCAAGTAGTAAACATAATTTGCATATTACTCAACATTAACAATAAAGCATAATATTTCACGATTAAAAATCAGCATATCATATAATTAACATCAATAACTTAAAAATAACAATTATGCTACATTATTTACACATGAACTTACCTTGGTACCAAAATATAAAGATTTTGCAATTTAGTCCACAATCTTTTCTTTTCCTCGATCGCGACTTGAATCTCGTTTCTCTTGATCTATAATACCAAATTAATCTTATTTAATACATACATTCATCAAAATAGCATTTAATACGAACTTTGGAAAATTACACTTTTGCCCCTAAACTTTTGCATAATTACACTTTTGCCCCTAGGCTCGGGAATTAAACTTTATTCCTTATTCTTATGTTTTATAACATGCTGATCACTTTTCTCTTCTATGGCAACATCAAATTCTCACTCTAACATATACTTATGACTATTAGGTATTTTTGCCGATTAAGCCCTTTTACTCGTTTTCACTCAAAACCGAGTAGCACAAGTTGTCTAACATAATTTAAAACCCCATATTCTATCATAAAACATCAAAATACACAAAATTCACCTATGGGTATTTTTCCAAATATAAACCCTAGGTTGAATTATTGCTAGCATAAGCTTAATCGAGCTTCCGGGATTCCAAAAACGTAAAGAACATTAAAAACGGGGCTTGGAATCGCTTACTATGGAGCTTGAAAGTTGAAGAAACCCTAGCTATGGAGAGAGGGAGAATTCGGCAGCAACTAAGGAGGATGATGACCAATTTTGTGTTATTTTTCCCATTTTATTTCATTTAATATCCAAATGACCAAAATGCCCCTCCTTACTAAACTTTCAAAAATTCCTTCCATGTCCTAATTTTGTCCATGAACTTAAAATTGGTCAAATTGCTATTTAAGACCTCCTAATTAATATTTCAATGCAATTTCATACTAAAAACTTCTAGAATGAAAATTTTGCAACTTATTCCATTTAGTCCCTACTTTCAATTTAAGCACTTTAGGCATAGAATTTCATCACGAAATTTTCACACAATCATGCAATCATATCATATTCATCAAAATAATTGTAAAATAATTATTTCTATCTCGAATTTGTGGTCACAAAACCACTATTCCGATTAAGCCCTAATTCAAGATATTACAACTAAAATATTTCCCAATCACTTAACACTAATACAAGGACAAGATATCAAAAATGATAACCAAGGCAACACTATCACATCCAATACAAAGGAAAAGAAAAACAAAAGAAAACTCAAACTGTGTTATATGTTTGTCGATAGAGTTGATGAAATTCGTGTTTCCCAAGAAAATTGAGTGTAAAACTTACAAAAGAAGACTCTAACAAGAAAGAAAAAGTAAAAGGGAGAAAATTTTCAAAGAGAGTCAAAAGGATTTGGAAGAAGGGTTGATAGAAAATAGTGAAGCGTAAGAGTTCTGAGGGATTTAAGATCAATGATTTAGGGGGAAATGAGAAGAATGAAGGGTTTTTGGGTCTTTAAACATTAGGGTCACAATATTTGAAACCAGGTATCTCATGACCCAACTTGGATATCACGATACCTAGGGTTGGATATAGTGATATCCTTTTTTTTACCCCTCTCATTTGATTCTATATGAGGTATCGCAATACCAAGGGTTGGGTATCGTGATACCACTTTGTAAAGCAAACTTTTTTATTTTTGAAATTCCAGGTGTATCACGATACGAGAGACCCGATATCGCGATACCCAAAAGATTTTTGGTTCCTATCAAAACCATCCAGGAAATTGCGATACCCCTTTGGGTAAAAACACGACAAAATCATCAATTTTCATCTCAATCATAAAAAAAATCCAACCTACCAAGTTTAAAATTAAACTAACTCAATTTAAATCCTAGTCTAAATGTAAGAAATAAATGGATCCGATGCTCAAATCATCTAATTATTTACAAATTTTTGTTCAACCGCTACAGGTGGCGAAGTAAAAATCAATAACACCACTGAAATGGTTTTCATCAATGCCCTCGACACTAGAACTCGCCTTTTGTTCTTCACATTTCCAAGTCCTTTGAGAGTCATATCTTCTTTCTTATACTCGTTCGTCTCCTGATTCTTTTGCATGGTCCACGAACACATGAAAAATTATACTATTCCATGAAAGTTGCATGATAATGTTTTTTCTCAATCACCTGGCACTTATACTTTTGTGATGGTTGCACTTCCTTACACCTAGACTTGGAACAAATACATTTGAAAACTTCAGTTTCTTCTTAGATATCCATAATCAATTCGCCCTGTCCCACGTCTATGGTGGCCCTATATTTGACTAAGAAAGGTCTCCCTAAAGTATCAAAAGTTCTAGATCTGATCTATTGTAATTCGGTGTAGTAGATTAAACTAGTTTTTGCATTTGAGAAGCTTGAATATGAGCACTTTTATTATGTTTTAATTAAGTTTTCATAGTTTCATTAATATTCAATAAAAAGTGTAATTTGAGTCTTTTATTGACCTTAGGGGCGAAATGAGGCCTAAGGGTGAGCTAATATACTTAGTGACTGTGCAGAAGACCATAAGTGGGCATACAAACTCAATACTAGTCACTATTTTGCAATACGAAGAGTTTGATGTCGTGAAATAGGGAGCAAAGTAGAAGAATTCTGAGACTACCTTCAATGTTGTGACACAACTATTGGTTCATTAACAACACATATAAACTCGTTTACATCATAAGTAGAATTTCATAAGATACATTACATAAGCATCTACCCTTTCATATAGCCATGAACCTTTCCATTAAGTCACTTACCATTCCATTCATTTTCTTACCTGTTGAACCATCCAGAATTTCATTGGATACTTGGGAAAGCTCACATGAAGTATGCGTTCACAAAGAACCGTAACATTTCCTTTATATCAATGCTCACACGAGCTGTGAAATAGGTCTGCTCACATGAATTATGGGTCAAAATATAAGCTACACGATGCTGCTCACACGAGCTATGGAGAATTTTAAAAAAATGTAAGACCTCAGTCATTAGTAGGACATACAAGACCAGCACTCGAAACATAAAATCCTTAATGACATGTCATTTGTATCCTAATAATTCTTAAGGTTCCACCGGGACTTAATATCCATCAATTTGTCATAATGTGGATGCATTCTCATATATATTGATTCATTTAAGTTAATAACAACATAGTAAGCATTTAATTTAAATAACATTATGACGATTACAGTTCATACGAACTTACCAAATTAAATTGCAGTAATGACTAAGTACATGGGCTATGTGATAATTTTTTGTTCTCCTCGATTTTCTACTCATTCTTGATCTAAAATAATAATTCCATTTAATTTACTAATTCTAACAAAAAAATCAATTCATTTTATGCAACAATTCCTTTTTTACATTTTTACAAAATTGTCCTCAACATTTTTCTTTTATACAATTTAGTCCTTAAGCCCAAAACATGCAAATTAACCATTTTTATTCAATTTCAAGTTTAGCCTAATTGTTTGGAACCCTATTACAGCCCATATTTACTGTTATTTCATAGAAAGTCCTTTTACTTTTACTAATTTCACATTTTAGTCCTTAAACATTAAAATTACCAAAAACTACTTTACAAAATAGTCCTATCTAGCAACCAAGCTTAAGATTCTACCATAAACTTTTAATAAAATCTCAAATTCAACGATGGTAAAATTCTAAACATTTAACAATTTAACAAATTGCCCCCCGAGTTAGCTAGAATAAGCTAATACGAGCCTTAAAACATAAAAAATCATTAAAAACAGAATCAAAACACTTACCATGCATCAAAATCAATTTGGCCGAATGCTTCTTCCCTACAAAAATGGTGTTTCGGTCATCCTCTTCCCCAAATGAAATCATCTTTTTTCTTACCTAATTTTAAGTTTAATTACCTAATTACCATTTTACCCTTAAATAATAAACCAAATTTCACCAAATGCCAAACCATGATCATACACTAACCTTAAAATTGGTTGAATGACTACTTAAGACCTTATTTTATGTTTTGATATCCATTAAATACAAATAAAGCTATAGCCATTAAATTTCACATCTTTACAATTTAGTCCATTCTAATTAATTAATCATTTAAACATCAAAATTTATTAACAAAACTTTAATACAACCTTAATAACACTCTGTAAATATTTTAAATATTTATGGCTCGATTTACAGAAATGAGGTCCCGATACCTCATTTTCTAAAACCACTTGACTTTAGGGTCATACCACTTAAACCTAATAAATCATTCAAATAGCATAAATTGCAAATTCAAAATTTATTTTAATACCATACTTGACTCGTAAATATTAAATAATAACATTTACGAACTTACTCGACAAATGTTTCGCCCCAAAGCCACTTTTGACTCCACTAAAAAACGGTTTGTTAGAACTCTCCCCCCTAACGAAAATTTTATCCTCGAAATTTCTCACCTGATAATAGCTATTCAGTTCAAGTTACTCTGTAACGGCCCCATGCCCGAGACCATCGCCGGAGTCGAGTATGAGGTGTTACTAAGCTTAGTTTAACATTTTTAGAACTTTGGATTATTGTTTCTACATTCACAGCTTTTCAGCTACTTGCGTCACAGTCACAAGAAAAATCATATCTCGAGTTACGAAACTCGAAATCAAGATCCGTAAATTTTTCCTGAATCTAGATTCATATACCTATCTACTAAATTTTTTCTAAAATTTTTGGTTGGGCCAATTAGTACAGTTTATTAGTTAAAGTTACCCCTATTTCAGGACTCGACTGGTCTGACCTCTGTTTACTACGAACCACATTTCTCTCCGTACAAAATTCATATGACTATGAGATTTGTTTCTACTAAAACTAGACTCAATAAGGATTCTGAGGATATAAAATATACCACCTAATTATATCTTTATAATTTATAATGAATTTCTAAAGTTGGAACAGGGGATTCAAAAACTGCTATGACTCTGTTTCACTAAAATTCAAATATCTTCTAACATATAATTCCTTTACCTGTTTCATTTGTTTCATGTGAAACTAGACATAATAAGCTTCAATTTGATATGTATTCCATCACTAAATTCAATTTCTATGATTTTTAATAAATTTTCAAACTCGCGTCAGTGTTGCTGCAGTATTCTGTTTATGGCAAATTTCATCCTTTTTATGACTTTTTATGCACTAAGTATCTTAATAGTTTTCCTTAACATCAAACATAATCTACACTAACCATTTTCATAATTTATCATTATCAAGCATTTCCTCAACCCTTCCACAACCATACCATAAGATCATTTACACAAAATAGGTATATTGCTATACATGCCATACTTAAATTTACAAGCCATTTACCAAAAGTCTTCCGGATAGTGTGACTGAGCCTTCGACCTATCCCGACTCCTGAGCTGGCTTGTCCAAAACTACAATGAGTAAGAAGGAGGGAGTAAGCATAAATGCTTAGTAAGTTCATATGCAAATAATAAGTAACATAACAAACAGTTATACCAATCAACATTAGCATACATCACTAAAACACATATCACATTTCTAATCATTTTTCATCATCTTATTACCTTATAGTGGTTGTATCAATACTCAACCCGAGGGTTAAATACATACCTGTCCAAAATATCCATTTCACATCACTCACCAATACTTCTCTTTACATCTCGAATATTCCTCCATTGAGTAGAACTTTACCCGTTGAACACATCGGAATATAATTCGGATACATGGATAATTTGCAAATAAGTGCCACATATTCAATCAAGCAATCATGTAACCCGCCCATAAGCGAACTCGGACTCAACTCAACGAGCTCGGGCGTTCGCATCCATAAGTGAACTCGGACTCAACTCAACGAGTTCGGACATTCGCATCCATATGTGAACTCGGACTCAACTCAACGAGTTCGGATGCTCAACCATCCTAGTGACATGTCACTTGTATCCTAATCTATTCCTAAGGTTCAAACGGGCTTTTTCCTCAAACACTTATCCTTACCGTCTTCCGTAGAATGCCGAAATCAATACTCGGTAACAATTATATTTAACAAGTAGTTCACATAATTTACATATTATTTGAAATTAACCACAAAGCATACATTTCATAATAAAATTTAGCATAATATATAATTAACATCAATAACTTAAAAATGACCATTATGCTACATTATTTACACATGAACTTACCTTGGTACCAAAATACAAAGATTTTGCAATTTAGTCCACAATCTTTTCTTTTCCTCGATTGAGGTCGATTCCACGTCTTTCTTGATCTAAAATAACACATTTAGCTTATTTAATACTCACATTATCAAATTAATCCTTAACTCAAAATTTGGCAAAATTACAATTTTACCCCTAAACTTTTGCATATTTACATTTTTGCCCCTAGGCTCGGGATTAAAATTTATTCCTTATTCTTATGTTTTACAACATGCTGATCACTTTTCTCTTCTATGGCAACATCAAATTCTCACTCTAACATGTACTTATGACTATTAGGTATTTTTACCGATTAAGCCCTTTTACTCGTTTTCACTCAAAACCGAGTCGCACAAGTTGTCTAACATAATTTAAAACCCTATATTCTATCATAAATCATCAAAATACACAAATTTCACCTATGGGTATTTTTCCAAATATGAACCCTAAGTTGAATTATTGTTAGCATAAGCTTAATCGAGCTACCGGGATCTCAAAAACGTAAAAATCATTAAAAACGGGGCTTGGAATCACTTACTATGGAGCTTGGAAGCTTGAAACAAACCCTAGCTATGGAGAACCCTTGAAATTTCGGCCTAATGAAGAAGATGGACAAAAATTGGCTTTTAATTTTGTTTTTAATTCATTTTAATAACTAAATGACCAAAATACCCTTACTACTAAACTTTCCAAAAATTCCTTCCATGTCCTAATTTTGTCCATGAACTTAAAATTGGTCAAATTGCTATTTAAGACCTCCTCATTAATATTCCAAAACAATTTCATACTAAAAACTTCTAGAATGCAATTTTGCAACTTATTCGATTTAGTCCCTACTTTCAATTTAAGCACTTTAGGCATAGAATTTCATCACGAAATTTTCACACAATCATGCAATCATATCATAAACCTCAAATAATCATAAATAATTATTTCTATCTCGGATTTGTGGTCATGAAACCACTATTCCGATTAGGCCCTAATTCGGGATATTACAACTCTCCCCCTTTAAGGATTTTCGTCCTCGAAAATCTTACCTGTAAATAGATGTGGGTATTGATTTCTCATAGTTTCTTCGGATTCCCATGTAGCTTTTTCTACTCCATGCCTTTCCCACAACACCTTCACAAGTGCAACATTTTATTCCTTAGTTGTTTGACCTCTCGAGCTAAAATCTTAATCGGTTCTTCTTCGTAGGTCATATCTGGTTGTAGTTCAATTTCTGTCGGTGAAACTACATGTGAAGGATTCGAACGATACCGATGTAACATAGATACGTGGAACACATCATGAATCTTCTCTAGTTCAGGTGGTAATGCTAGCCGATATGCTACTGGTCCAACTTTTTCAATTACTTCATACGGCCCAATAAAACGCGGACTTAATTTGCCCTTCCGTCCAAATCTAAGGACTTTCTTCCACAGAGACACCTTTAAAAATACTTTATCACCAACTTGAAATTCAATGTCCTTTCGTTTTAAATCTGCATAAGATTTCTGTATATTTGAAGCAGCTTTCAAACAATCTCGAATTACCTTCACTTTTTCTTCAGTTTCTTTTATTAGATCAACTCCATAAATCTGATTTTCCTTGAGTTCAGTCCAATACAAAGGCGTTCGACACTTACGACCATATTATGCTTCATAAGGTGCCATTTCCAAGCTCGTCTGATAACTATTATTGTAAGCAAATTCCACCAATGGTAAGTATCTTTCCCAACTTCCTTGAAATTCCAATACACAACATCTAAGCATATCTTCAAGAATCTGAATTATTCTTTCTGATTGTCCATCAGTTTGTGGATGAAAAGCAGTACTGAAATTTAACTTTGTACCAAACGCGTCTTGCAACTTTTGCCAAAATCGCGAGGTAAACCTTGGATCTCTATCTGAAATAATCGATAATGGTATTCCGTGTAATCTAACAATTTCTCTAATATACAGTTCAGCCAACTTGTTAAGAGAATAATCCGTACGTACCGGGATAAAATGAGCCGACTTAGTTAATCTGTCAACTATTGCCCAGATGGCATCTTTCTTTCTTGGAGTCAATGGCAATCCTGAAACAAAATCCTTAGTAATCCGATCCTATTTCCATTCAGGAACCATAATAGGCTGAAGTAATCCCGAAGGTACTTGGTGTTCAGCTTTCACCTGTTGACAAATTAAGCATTTGGACACAAACTCTGATATATCTCTTTTCATTCCATTCCACCAATACATTTTCTTCAAGTCATTATACATTTTCATACTACCCGGATGAATCGAGAAATAACCACCATGTGTTTCTGTAGGATCTTTTGAATCAATTCCTCATTCTTCGGTACACAAATCCGATCTTTAAACATTAAGCACCCATCGGCACAAATTCTGAAATCTGATCCCGTATCAGCTTCACACTGTTTTCTTTTGGCTAGCAAATCTTGATCATTTTTCTGAGTTTCAGAAATCTCTTGTAAAAACATCGGTCTTGCTCTTAACTCTGTTAGAATCGAACCATCATCTGACACTTTCAACTGAGTGTTCATAACTCTCAAAGCAAACAACAACTTTCTGCTCAAAGCATCAGCAACCACATTCGCTTTTCCAGGATGATAATCGATAACAAGCTCGTAATCTTTCAATAACTCCAACCATCTTCGCTGTCTCAAATTCAAGTCTTTTTGTGACATCAAGTACTTAAGACTTTTGTGGTCGGTATATACCCGACATTTTTCACCATACAAATAATGTCGCCAAATTTTCAAAGCAAACACCACCGCAGCCAATTCCAAATCGTGAGTAGGATAATTCCTCTCATGAGGTTTAACTGCCTCGAAGCATATGCCACCACTTTTCCTTCCTGCATGAGCACACACCCCAAACCATTTAGAGAAGCATCACTATACACCACAAATTCTTTACCTAATTCGGGTTGTACTAACACTGGTGCCTCTGTTAATAACTTTTTCAATTCTTCAAAACTCTGTTGACATTCTTCCGTCCATTCAAATTTAACATCCTTTCGGAGTAATCTAGTTATAGGAGCAGCAATTATAGAAAACCCATTTACAAACCGCCGATAATACCCAGCTAGCCCCAAAAAACTTCTAACTTCAGTTACATTTTTCGGTGGTTTCCAATCAACAATGGCTAAAATTTACTAGGATCAACCCGTATACCATCACCTGAAACAATATGACCCAAAAATCCAACTTCCCGGAGCCAAAATTCACTTTTACTAAACTTAGCATACAGCTGCTTATCTCTCAAGTTTGCAAAACTATCCTCAAATGCTCAGCATGCTCTGTCTCATCTTTTGAATAAATTAAATATCATCTATAAACACCTGTCCAAGTATGGCCGAAATATGCGATTCATTAAATCCATAAACACAATAGGAGCATTTGTCAATCCGAATGGCATAACTAAAAATTCATAATGACCATACCTTGTTCTAAAAGCAGTTTTAGGCACATCCGACTCTTTTACCCACAGTTGGTAATACCCAGATCTCAAGTCAATCTTTGAAAACCATGTCGCTCCTTTTAGCTGATCAAACAAATCATCAATTCTTGTCAACGAATACTTGTTTTTGATTGTCACATTGTTTAACTGCCGATAATCAACACACAACCTCATAGAACCATCCTTCTTTTTCACAAATAACACGGGAGCACCCCAAGGTGAAAAACTCGGTCTCACAAAACCTTTATCAGTCAACTCTTGCAACTGCGACTTTAATTCCTTCAACTCTGCTGGTGCCATTCTATACGGAGCAATCGAAATCGGAGCTGTTCCCGGTATCAAATCAATACCAAATTCTACTTCCCTGACTAGAGGCAAACCCGGCAATTCTTCTGGAAATACGTCCGCAAATTCACACACAACCGGCACTGATTCAACTTTCTTTTCAACTTCTTTTGTATTATTACATACGCCAATAAGCTTCATAACCCTTTCTCAGATATCTCTGAGCCGACATCGAAGAAATCATACTAGATAATGCCTTATTTATTTTTTTTTTTTTTTTTTTTTTTTTTATCTGATTTATCTACTTCAACCCTTTTGCGAGTTTCATCTGCATTTCCACATTTGTTTGCCTAACGGGTTCGACACTCTAATCATAAATTCTGTGTTCTCAACAGGTATATTCATACTAGACACCAGTTTCATGCATACATATGAATGAGTAGAACTGGGATCAACCAAAGCAATAACATTAACATTATAGAGAGAAAATGTACCGGTAATCACATCAGGTGAGGAAGCATCTTCACGTGCCTTTATGGCATAAGTTCTAGTTGGAGCCCTTACTTCAGATTTAGCTACTGAATCTCTGGCTACATTCTTGCTGCTTGCTTCATTTCCAGCTTTTCTCGAATATCTTCCTCTCGAGTCTGCACCACTAGCTTTTGTATTCTGAAATTTTTCTTTTTCAGCTCTCTCTGGGCAGTCTCTAATAAAATGATCCGGAGAACCACATCGAAAACATTCATTTGCTCTACACGGACCAAAATGATTTCTACCACACCGCTGGCACTCAGGTTTAACAAATCTCGAGTTCCCTACACTGGCTGCCGAAGTAGTCTGGGATTAGGACCCACATTTTGCTTCCTATAATTCCCATATGATTGCCCAGCTGAAGCTTGGGAACGAGGATTCATATTCCTTGACTTTCTAGGTTGCTGTGAAAATGAACCGCTCATCGGTCTTTTCTTCCAATTTCTAGTCTCAGCCTCTACCTTTTCTTTTTCTTTAAGTAGTTCTTCAGCCTTGCAAGCTCGATCAACAGTACTACTATTTCTTTTAGTTCAAGGATCCCGAAAATACTTTAATGTCTTCGTTAAGCCCGTCTTCAAATCGTCGGCACATCTTGGCTTCTGTAGAACATATTCCCTGGCATACTTACTTAATCGAACAAACTCTCTTCATATTCTGAGACTGTCATATTACTGCTTCACTCAAGAAACTCTTTACATTTCTGATCAATAAACCTTCACTAATATATTCTTCGAAACTCTTCTTGAAGAATTCCCAGGTTACCCTCTCTTTCGTACCACCGAATCAAGTCTTCGACAATATAGGTTGAATCTCTCAACAAGATGTAGCACATTTCAAACATTCTTCAGGTGTGCAAGATAATCATCAAATACCGAAGATTTAAGCCGAACTCTGCTTTGCATCATCATCATTTTGCTCTAAATTTCGCCTTGTTACGAATTTGTCAACGGGGGTTCTGTGAAATTTTATCAATCCTACCTTGAGGCATCGGGGTACAGGTGGGAGGGGGGGTGGGGGAGGTCGTACATTTGGTTCGTAAACGAACTCAGTGTACCATGCATCTCATTTGGAGAAGGCTTCCCGACCCTTTCTCCTCTTCCCTGCAACAGTGGGGGGTTTCAGTCGGCGCTGTTGCCATCCTACATTATCTGTCCGGACGGGATCCTTTAC